>NC_057919.1:71675983-71975983 GCF_018873765.1 Telopea speciosissima
AGGTGCACCCTCCACTCTCTCAAGTAAACTTAGGTTTTGGCAACCAGGACAGTGATCACTTTTTAGAACAGTTTGACTCCCAAGAACCTCTCCATTTCTTAGGGCGGCAACTACACCCATCTCAGAAGGGCGACCATCAGCAGATTCAGCAATTTTCATCAAAGAAGGTTTCAAGCTTGAATAACCAAGTGCACCCATTGGGTCTCTCCTAAGCAACCTGTACAGAAGCACAATATCATTGTCTTAAGAACTGGAGAGTAGCAAATACCTGCAACAAACAATGCTTAATGTTGAACTATATGTGTAGCAGAGAAAGGCAAATAAAACATCAGAGACCAAAATCCATGCAACCGATTAACAATCACATGACAGGAACAAATAATTGTCTCATTTCTTTGTTTTAGCTAATGAACCTTGTGTTAGAGTTTATGTAATAAGGATACTTTAGGAACTAGTTTATTGTCTAGTTACCTTATATTGTAATTTTTCCTTTTTCACCTTTTACCTCCCTATATGTAATTCTTCTTATATCAATAGTTAAGTAATATAAGTGTGGTGGAAACAATACTCCAACAGACAACATTCCACCATCTTCTCTTCTTCTCCTCCATCCTCTTCAACCTTCTTTCTCCATCTTTCTCCTTGTTCTTTACATTTGTTAACTTCCAACTTGGTATCAAAGCACACTTTGTTGGTTTGAGAGTCGAGTTATCTTCTTGTTCCTAAATCTCTCTCTTTGGAACCCTAGGTTACAAAGGGGTTCCAAGGAATGGATTCTTATGTGAAGTGTTTGAAGAAAACTTGCAAGGAGCATGAATGGAGACCTTGGAGACACAAAGAGCACCTCTTTTGGAGAAATAGGAACTCAAAGCCCATCTCAAGCCAATCAAGCCATGACCATGTTACCGCCAGCCTATTTTGGTATTTTTGTCTCACCTTCATTCGGTCACTTGGTATCAAAGCACACTTTGTTGGTTTGAGAGTCGAGTTATCTTCTTGTTCCTTCATCTCTCTCTCTCTCTTTGGAACCCTAGGTTACAAAGGGGTTCCAAGGAATGGATTCTTATGTGAAGTGCTTGAAAAATCTTGCAAGGAGCATGAATGGAGACAACGTAGAGCATCTCTTTCGAAGAAATAGGCACTCGAAGCCCATCTCAAGCCAATCCAGCCATGGCCACGTTACCGCCAGCCTATTTTGGTATTTTTTCACTCCCCTTCATTCGGCCAGTGTTGCAGCTGAAGTTTGGCTCATGTGGATCACCCTAGGGTGTTCTTTAACCCTTCTATGGTCTTGCCCCATGCTTCTACAAGTTGGTGCTCCACAACTCAGTTTTGCCCTTGTTTTCAAGTTACCGCCAGCTCCTTTTTTCTTTGTTTTGCCTGAGAAATGGTTTTCTTGAGGCTGGTGCCGTATGGTTATTTAAGCTTCCTAGTGGTTGTATAATGAATCCATGCTTTGAAGGATTTGGTGAAGTTGATTTTCTCTCTGATATTTGCTTTGTTTGATTGTTGGACTGTGCTTACCAGTATTTGAAAGGCTTTGTTGAGTCTAATTGGGTTGAGACTATACACCCCATTTGAATTTGGATGTTCACCCTACTTTGTTAGCTTGTTTCTTCATCATTCTAGAATCAGTGGATTGACAGAAGTTTTTTCAGCACTGCTCCTCCTACTCAAGTGGTTTTTTTTTTTTTTTTTAAACCCGAATATTACCTGGGACCCGAGCCAGCCCCTAAAGCTTTATTAAAATCAATCAATAAATCAAAGAATACAAGGGGGGGGGGACATACCACCTTACCCCAAGCCCAGGAGTACATCCACTCTCTCCATACTCAAAACTGCCACTTCCAATCCCACAGAACTGTCAAAAACACAGAAAAACTACTTCCTAAGAACAGGCAGGCCAGCCTTGTCCTCTCGAAGAATACCAAGGAAGTTACCCTTAGGCAGCCCGCCCTGGTGGAACATAATCAAAGACCCAGAATCACAAGCAAGGTTAGCCAACCAATCTGCCGCTCTATTGCTTTCACGCTAAGCAAAGGACACCGAAGCCCTAGTAGAAGAGACTAAGGTCAAAACCTCCCGGAACCAGTACCACCCTTCCAAAGAATGCACCTCTGATGGTTAACCATTCGAAAGGTGGCAGCAGAGTCCGAGTGGGACAATACCAACTACTTAGATTGGGCACATTCGGTGAAGCTTTCCCCTTCAGAGCAAGGGGAAGCTAGGGTGTGTTACAGACACCATCAAAGCCCCCACTCCAGATGACCCAACATATCCCAAATGGGAGACAAAGAACTCCATGGTTATAACTTGGCTTATCTTCTCTATGAAGCCTGAGATTGGGAGGAGATTTAGGAGAAAGGAAACTGCCTAGGATATCTAGGATAGTGTTTCCAAAATATCTGACCGTGTTGGTGACTCGGCTAAGGTGTATCAACTTCTCCAGAAGATCGTTACAATGAAGCAAGGGGATAAGTCTATTTCTGAATTTTATAATACTATCATTGGTCTTTGGGAAGAGTATGATCATTACAGGGATCTTCAACTAACCAGCCCAGAAGATGAAGCAAAGGTTTACCGCACTCTTGAGAAGGAGTGAGTTCTTATTCTTCTTGGTGGATTAAACCCAGAGTATGAGCCCATTCGTATACAAATCTTGGGTAGGTCTCCTCTTCCATCCTTAGATGAGGTTTGTAGTTATTTGTAGAGTGAGGGGACTTAGAAGGTAGCCATGGTGCCTGCTTCCTCCCTTGAGCCATCTTCTCTTTCTTCTAGCTTCTAGAGAGATTGGCGTGGTGGTAGTCATTGTTCAAAATCTCGCGAAATCTCAATCGAGTTTTTGGAAATTTCGGATATTTCGAGCTCCTCGAAACGAAATACCACTTCGAATAAAAAAAATACAAAAACTCGAGCGAAATTCTAGAAATTTCGAGATATTTTCAAAATTTCGCAAGATTTCAAATTTCTCGTCAAAACCCTTTATATAAATTACCACATTTCGTCAGTCTCGGTCGAAATTGAGAAACAGCTTTGGTTTTTGCTCATTTCTTCTCCACTCTTCCACTTCCCACTTGAATTCTTGCCGCATCTATGCCAGAACCACTTAGAGAACACAAGATTCAAACTTCTTAGCACATCTGTGAAGCCTTTCCACTATTCCAGGTAAAACCATATTCTCAAAATTAGTTTTTTTTTAGGGAAATGCATGATCAATATGTTTGTTTGTGATGAAATAAATATATGTTAGACACCTGAAGCCGATCTACAACTTCATGGTGTCGATATATTTTTTTTTATTTTTCTGCTTCAAAAATTGGATTTATTTACAACAAAAATCAAAAAATAATAGGGGTTATGTATATTGTATGGTGATGAATTAAATATATGTTAGACACCATTGGCCGATCTACGGCCTCATGGCGTCAAAAATATTTTTCTTCCATTAATTAATTATTTTAATTTTCGGAAATTATAAGAAATATTAAAAAAATAAAAAAAAATAGCAAAAAAAAAAATAAAAAATACGAGGTTTTTGTTTTAAAATTACTAAAAAATATAAAAGTAAATTGTACATACTTCTTAATTGCTGCCCATTTACGTATCTATTCGATTTTGTTGTGCTAGGGCAATAATTATTTGAAAAATATTTAAAAAAATTATTTTTAAATATGAGAAAAATATGAGGGTTAGGGGAAAAATACAAAATAGCTATAAGTAAATTCTACATGTTGTTTTATTGCTGCCCATTTGCATATAATTTCGATTTTGTTGTGCTAGGCCAATATTTATTTGAAAAATATTTTATAAATATGAGCAAAATATAAGGGTTAGGGGAAAAATACTAAATATTTATATACTCATATACTTGTGTTAGTGCTCTTAAATCTTAATTCTTAAACATTTAAACTAAAAGAATTGATGTGCTTCAGTGATTAATGAAGTGTCTTTTATTCATGCAACAGTAAACTAGTCTGATTATGGCGGACCATGGTAAATGGCCGGGCAGGAGACGGAAGGGCAGAGAAGGCGTGACCAGCGGGGACCCCGGGGGAGGAGGGAACCATGGTTGAAAATCTCGCGATATTTCGGCGAATATCGCTTGATTTCGTATATCTCAGGAAGCTTACTGCAGAGATCGCGAAATCAGGTCGAAATGAAAAATACCATATTTCCGTCGATATCTCGTGAGATATCGTGAGATATCGGACGATATCTCGTGAGATTTCGGACGATATCTCGATATCTCGTGAGATATCGACGAAATATGGTATTTTGGCTTAAAGTGTCACGTGAAGGGGGCTTTAATACAATATTTCGCAGAATTCGGTCCATATTTCGACCGAGAGCTGCATTTGCTAAGGAATTTCAGCCTTTTGCCTATTCTTCCACTCTTCCAAGCCTCATCCAACACTCTAGCCATTGTTGAGCACATTGTTGTCGGATTTTTCGCGGTAAACTCATCGGAGGGTCATCTAAGCTCATCATCCAAGCCTTTTTCCACTATTTAAGATAAATTCTATTCCTCTAAAACTATTTTTTTGAAAAGACTATGTACAAATTTTGTTGGATGGTGATCATATTAATATATGTTAGACACCGGAGGCCGATCTATAGCCTCACGGTGTCGAAATTTTTTTCCATATGTATTTTTTTTTTTTTTCTGGTTTTAAAAATTCATTTTCCTACAATTAAAATAGGAAATAATAAGGGGTAATATGACTTAGATGGTAATGAATTAAATATATATTAGACACCAATGGCCGATCCTCACGGCTTCACGATGTCGGATTTATTTTTTCTGCTCTTAAATAATTATTTTAATTTTTCTTACCTATACCACTCCATTGGCATCGGATTATGGTGCATCACGACCTTACGATGGATATGGATATGCGAGATCATCATCATATGGGCGAGTTTAGTAGGGTAAGGGACTATGACTACAGTTCGGTCGAGGGACATCTTTGGATCATCTTTTGTAGATAACATCTTTGCATACCCTAAGCGGACCTAGCCCACCAACCTCTGACCGGCCATACATAAACTAATGCCAATGCCCATCGCCTCTTCACCCCCCCAAACATCATATCCACGGTGGATCATTTTCTTCACAATTTTGGAGTCAATTGGTAACCCTAGTTTATATCTAGGACCAGGTTACCTACAGTATGTTGATGATTCCATTTGCTACGTGACACTTGTGGATGACTACAACTCGTTTCTTCTCCGATTCTATCACCGTGGTCCACATATGTCCTTGAAGCAGGGAGCAATGGGCGTCTGAAGCTCCACTTAGAGGCATGAATGGGATTGATCCGAGGGAGAGCCTGACAACTACTATTAAGCGATTTCAAACGGCTTGTAATTTGTAACTAAGTTGTGATTTCATTGATCTGATGAACTTGTGAGTTGTGACTTGCGAGTTCGCGAGTCTTGTGACTTACTAACTTTGGCTTACTTAGTGTATTGCCTTTAAGGCTTTAAGCGAGTTATTGAATATTATGGAGTTTATGAGAATCATGGCTCATCAATGTGTATTGGCTTTAACTTGATATGTGATGAAGTTAAATACTATTATTACATAATGCTATGTGTATTTACCTAATCTAGGATGTGTATTTAACTATTTATACATGGGAATTGTAGTTGTATGTCAATGGAGGAAGCAGTAGTGCCTAATCCCTATAAGATCACCAAAACACCAATTGAATTCACATTTTTACAATGGGGACAAAAGAAAATCAACCCCTTATGGTTTAAATGTGTTAGAAGAGAAGACAGGTAGAACTTGGGAAGCATTTAGGTGTACAACGGGAGTCTATATGCTAAGTGGATGTTATACAGTACCATCCCTCCCCGTCCCCCCGGGCGGGGGGGGGGGGGGCGAGATGATGAGCAGAGCCGTTACAGTCGGAGAGAGAGTGGTGGTAGTAGTACCCACAAGGCCCTTTTATCGGCCTTTAGAGATGATAGGGAGCCCCCCGCCTCCACCGCTACGAGATGACCCTGGTTCCCAACAACGGTGTTTATAAAGGAGGCAACAAACCACCATGAAAAATCTATGGGATGGTGAGAATCTATAGCTAATGGATGTTATACAATACCATCCCGGCGGCACAGGCCCTTTTATCGCTATGATAGATTCCATTGTCTGAGGCTCAGAGAGAGAGCTTAAGACTACATCAATGAAATGAGGGGGATGTGGGAGAGCTATGGGGTAACCATAATGTGTGATGGTTGGACTGGTCCTACAAGAAAGTCCATCATCAACTTTATAGTGTATTGCGATGGGAGGACAGTCCTTCTGAAGTCTGTTGATGCATCCAAGGAGGAAAATGATGCAAAGTATATCTACAAATTGTTGAAGGAAGTAGTAGAAGATGCAGGAGTGGGGAACGTTGTCCAAATTGTAACGGACAATGGAAGCAACTACAAGAGTGCCGGTGAGAGGTTGATGCAAAACAGTAAATACCGGTTGTTTTGGATTCCATGTGCTGCCCATTGTATAGACCTCATGTTGAAGGACATGGGAAAGATCAAATTGGTACAACATGTTGTGGAAAAGGCAAGGCAAATGATCAACTTTGTCTACAACTATGGGTTTGCATTAAACCTCTTGAGGGAGAAGTGTGGGGGTGACTTAGTGAGGCCAGGCATAACTAGATTCGTCACCAACTACATTGCACTCAAGAGTATAGAGACCAAGAAGTCCGGACTTCGAACCATGTTTGCTTCTGAAGACTGGTTCAACTGGAATGGGTCCAATACCAATGGTGGTAGGGAAGCACAAGCTACCATTTCATTAGATGACTTTTGGTCAAAGTTGCATAAAGTGGTACAACTTCTGGACCCAGTGGTTAAGGTTTTGCATATAGTTGATTCTGCTCTCAAGGGACCAACCATGCCACATCTATATGTTGCCATATAAACTTGATGAATGAAAGTGTTTACACTGCAAATCCACGCGGTAACAAACACTTTCTCAAAATTATCAAGGAGCACTGGGAAAATCAACTTATGCATCCACTGCATAAGGTTGGTGAGTGTAGTTTGTTTTTTATGCAATTACATCTTTTAAAGTTAATTTGAAAGATATATCACTAACTAGTCAATATGTAATGTCAATTTCATCATATTATTTGAACCCCAAGTACCAATACAGCCATAGGCTTGGGTTGAATTGTAGTCTTATTGACGCAGTAAAAGTAGTTGCCAAGTTGGAGCCGAATAGTAAATTACAAGCTATATGCAACAATGAGGTGAGTCTTATAAGTTATAATTCATTTGGAATTAGTCAATTCAATACTAAATAGTAATGAGTCATTACTAATTTTCAATATTTTCTAAATGATTATAGTTGAAGACTTTTAGGGATGCATTGGGAAGTTTTGGAACCAATGCTGCAGAGCAAGGCCGGGCACGCGGTGATGCTGGTACTCATTAGTCATTACTCAATTCAATTTTTTATTCTTTAAATTATGTATGTATTGAAACTTTTGAAATGAAGGTGACATGTCTCTTTTGTTGTAATGCAGCTGAATAGTGGGCATTGTATGGGGGGTTCAGTAGACAATTTAAGGAAAATAGCAATCAAGGTTCTCTCCCAGACATGTTCAGCATCTGGCTGTGAACGGAATTGGAGTACATTTTCTCTCATCCACTCAAAGAGGAGAAATAGATTGGGTTCTGAACATCTCTCTAACTTAGTGTATGTGCATTATAATTTGAGGTTGAAGATGCAACACATAAGCATGGGACAAGAGGGTATCGGGGAAAATATCGATCTCTCCGACATTTTCCAGGTGGAGTCAGATGATGAAGATCCTATTGTTGATTGGGTGAGGGATAGAGGTGAGCCAGTGTTAGATCAGCCTTGAGGTAGGCCTAACCCCATGATAGCTAAACACAAAGAAGCTGATGTGGATGACTTCATGGCTGCAGAGGGTGAGGTACACGCACGGAACGCGTCACCCATACCGTTCCAGCCTCCTGGTGGCAATGTTGATGAGGAGGAAGAAGATTGGTCTATGTCCTCTGGTGGCGGTGGTGGTGGAGATGGTGATGGTGGAGATGGTGATGATGGAGGTGATGGTGGAGGTGATGGTGGAGGTAATGAAGGACGTGATGATGATGGTGATGGTGGTCAAGCATATGAGGGAACTTGGGGCCCGTTTGTGGTAGAACAGCAACAAGAGGGAATCCGTGCCCCCACACCGGCCACACGGCCCACATCGTCCACGTTGACCTACTCGAGAAAGCAGCGTGGCAAGTCCCGTCCTGGTGGCCGTGGTAGTGGTACTAGTAGGCAGGCTGAGCTAATGGACATTGATGCCCTATCTGGCTCTGTTGGTGGACTGAGTATTGACGATAGAGATAGTAGATCGAGTGGGCATTTCCGTGCCCCATCTTTTCATGTAGACAGCAGTCCATCTCCAGCACAATCAGAGTATAGTTCATCTCATTCACATTCATATGGCGAAGGGCAGGCTGGGCAGTACCCTTGGGGGCAGGAGCCTATATCTTCTCCATCCATTCCCAGTTTTGAGTATGACTCCCACTCACAGGGATATAGTGGATCGTCTTTTGTGGATGACTTCTTTTCCTACCCAACCCACCAGCCGCAGCCGTACAACCTGTACCCGTACATGCTCCCAAAGCCGTCATATGACTCATATCATAGTGGATCAGTGGGTACTGGTAGTACTTCTTCACAGTTTGGTGACCTATATCCTAGGATAGGTTGCCTTCAGCATGTTGATGATGCAGTTTACATGGTCATTGTGGATCACTACACTCGCTTCTTCTCCCAGACTATGACGTGGCATACATTTGTCCTCCAGTCGGAGAGCAATACACGTCGGCTCTAGCGGACCATGAGTGGGGTTGATCCTGGACGGTGGAGTTGTAAACATTTGAGATGAATGATGAGTGATGACTACTTGACTTGTAGGGGACAATTGGGGATATTGTAAGTTTGAATTTTTTTTTTTTTAAGTAAATGAATATATTACCGAACCCCGAGAGGGGGAAAGGAGAGGGGAACCAATGTATAAGAAAAGAAATAAAAGAAGCAGAAAGAGGGGGGGGGAGGCGGCCAGCCAGCCTATGCAGAGGAGGGAGGCCGTAGAAGGGCAATATCAAGGCCCTAAAAAATAAAAATATGTTTGTTTCTGAAGTTGTCCTTGCAATGTCGCTGCCGGATATAGCTAAGCTTGGAAGAAACATCGGAGGAGATGGCTTTCCAAATCGTATCGAAAGATCTAGATTTGGAAGTCCATCTCCTACTATTTCTCTCCAACCAGATATGGTGAACTGCAGTGCTAAAAACTAGCTTCCCAATAGTGTCACAAATAGAGTTCCCTGGGGAATTCTTGAGCAACCAAAGCCATTCACGGTCAAAGCTCCTAACTCTTCTAGTCCGTGGCCAGATGGAAGACAAGGCCTTGTTCCAGATGGTGGAGGTGAAGGGGCAGTCGAAGAAGAGGTGAGAGGTGTCTTCTCGGCCAATCCAGCAAAGGTTACAGGCGGCGGAAGCTGGGATGTTGCGGTGGATGAGGAAGGCTTGGGTAGGCAGGCAATGTCTGAGGGTTCTCCAAACAGTGAGGCTGTGGCAGGGAATGTGGCCCTTGAACCAGACTAGGTTGTGCCAGGGAACAGGAGGGCTAGGGTCCTGTAAGCTAATGAAGAAAAAGGAAGAAGAAGAAGAAGAAGAGAAACCGAGAGAGAAGAGAGAAGAGAATCTGCAGAAATTAGAGAGAGTTTCACGACATGTGATCCTCTCCTCTAGACCTTCATTGTGTAAAATACTAAAAGGGTAAAACAGTAAACACACTAATAAAATAAAAGACATAACCTAATAACTATATAGACTAGAATACCCTTCTTCATTGTGTTCTCGGTATTAGCTCTCTGCGCTAATACCAAGTCCACGATAACACTCCCCCTCAAGCTGGAGCATAGATGTCAATCATGCCCAGGAGAAATTAAACCTAGTTGTAACTTCTCTCGAATGAAATGACAGTCAACCTCAATGTGTTTCGTCCTCTCATGAAACACCGGATTTAAAGCAATATGGACAGCAGCTTGATTGTCACACCACAGTTTCATTGCAGCACTATCAACAAAGCCAACTTCAGTCATTAATTGCTTTACCCACATCAACTCACAGGTAACATGTGCCATAGCTCTGTACTCTGACACTGCACTGGAGCGGGCAACAACTGTCTGTTTCTTACTCTTCCAGGACACCAAATTTCCACCAATAAATACACAGTAACTTGTAGTATATCGTCTATCAACCGGAGATCCTGCCCAGTTAGCATCTGAAAAACCTGCTATCCGCCCATGACCATGATCACTGTAGAGAAGACCACGTCCAGGAGCCTTTTTGAGATAGCGTAAAATATGCATAACAGCCTCCCAATGAGATGTCCGAGGAGCAGACAAAAACAGACTCACCACACTAACCGGAAAAGCTATATCAGGCCTAGTCACTGTGAGATAGTTCAATTTCCCAACAAGTCTCCGATACTTTTCTGGATCACCTAAAATTTCACCATCCTCTGCAACAAGTTTTAAATTAGGATCCATAGGAGTATCTAGAGGTTTAGAGCCTAGCATTCCTGTTTCTGACAGAAGATCAAAAATATATTTCCGCTGTGAGAGCGAGATCCCTTTCTTTGATTGAGCAACTTCCACACCCAAAAAATATTTCAGCTTACCCAAGTCCTTGGTCTGAAACTTCTGTTGCAAGTGTGCCTTCAAACCATCAATTCCAGAAACATCATCTCCTGTGATGACTATATCATCAACATAGACCACAAGAAACAATTTTCCACCTCCAGAACAGCGGAAGAATACAAAATGATCACTATCGCATCATGTCAGCCCATACTCTAACACAACTTTAGTAAACCTGCCGAACCAAGCACTAGAGGACTGTTTCAGCCCAAAGAGAGATTTCTTCAATTTACACACCAAGTCAGACTCCCCTTGAGCAACAAACCCAGGAGGTTGCTCCATATAAACTTCTTCATGTAAATCACCATGCAAGAATGCATTCTTGACATCAAGCTGATATAAGGGCCAATGATAAGTAGCAGCCAGAGATATCAGAATACGAACAGACGTAACCTTGGCCACAGGAGAAAATGTATCCAAGTAATCCACACCATATACTTGGGCATAACCCTTGGCAACTAGACGGGCTTTCAAGCGAGCCAAGGACCCATCAGGGTTCACCTTCACCACATATACCCAGCGACAACCAATAGCAGTCTTGCTCGAAGGTAAGGGAACAAGATCCCAAGCCTAATTTTCTTCCAAAGCCGATAATTCCTCACCCATAGCAGCCCTCCAAGCAGGACTAGACAATGCCTCTGCAATAGACTTAGGAACAGGATGGTTCTCAATAGTATGTAAACAAGAATGAAAAACAGAAGACAAACCATCATAGGAAACAAAGTTAGAAATGGGGTGTTGGGTACAGGCCCTAACCCCCTTACGACGAGCAATAGGAATATCAAGGTCAGAAGAAGGTTCCAAAGGTGAAGGATCAGTACCTGTCACAGGATCTGGCGGCAAAGTAGGAGACGGTGTAGAAGTCGATGTAGCAGGGGTCCAAGCACATACTTTCCATTGGTGACGTTGAAACACACTAGGTTGAGGTGCCGGTAATGAGGCAGCCTGTGGGGCATGGTGAACAGTAGACCGAACAACAGTAATAGGAATATCAACATCCAAGTCAGACACAGTACTAGAAGAATGAACAAACGGTGTAGACTCAAAGAAAGATACATCAGCTATAACAAAATATTTTCGCAAGTCAAAAGAATAATAACGATAACCCTTTTGAGTGCGAGAATAACCAACAAACATGCACTTCAGAGCTTTGGGATCCAACTTGGAAACACCAGGACGATGATCACGAATAAAGCAAATACTACCAAACACACGTGGTGGCAAAACAAACAGTGGCGCAGAAGGAAACAACAAAGAAAAAGGAATACCACCCCGTAAAACCGAAGAAGGCCAATGATTAATAAGATAACACGAGGTTAAAACAGCATCTGCCCAAAAGGATTTAGCCACTTTCATCTCAAACAAGAGACAACGAGTAACCTCCATCAAATGTCTATTCTTCCTCTCAGCCACACCATTTTGCTGGGGGGTGTAGGCACAAGAGGACTGATGAATAATACGACGTTGAGTCATAAATTCAGTAAAAGGAGCAGAAAAATATTCTTTAGCATTATCACTACGAAGAACACGCAAAGAGTGTGAAAACTGATTATTCACTTTAGTCACAAATGCACAGAATATAGAAAGTAACTTAGAACGATTTTTCATTAAATAGATCCAGGCAACCCTGGAATAATCATCAACAAAAGTGACAAAGTAACGAAACCCCAAAGTAGAAACAATAGGACATGGACCCCAACCATCTGAATGAACTAAAGACAGTGGTTGGTCAGACCGTTTATTGACTCTTGGAGGATAACTCGCATGGTGGAGTTTCCCAAACTGACACGACTCACAATTAAAACTAGAAATTGACTGAAAATGACCATCAAGAAGCTTCAAACCCTCTAACGAAGGATGACCCAAACGACAATGAATCTGGTGGGGTGACGCCACACCGGTAAACGCCATAGATGAAGTGTCCTCAAGTATGTAAAGTCCCCCTGATGCACGACCTCTACCAATCATCCTCTTCGACGAAAGATCCTGAAATACACAAGAGTCAAGAAAAGGTTAAGCAGTATCGCCTGTAGGTTTTAATAAACCGACTAACAGAGAAAAGATTAAAAGGAAAATCAGAACATAAAGAAAAGAAGACAAAGAAAGGGAAGGTGTAATATGGACAGTACCAGTACCAGTCACCTTAGCCAAGGAACCATTAGCTAAAGTGACACTCGAAGAGGATTGCTGAAAAGAAGAAAGTATACCTGAAACGCCAGTCATGTGCTCGGAGGCCCCTGAATCAATGATCCAGGGACGGGAAGAGACAGTCGAAAGGCATACAATGGCATTACCTGTCTGAACAAAGGTCGCAGTTGGAGGCTGGGCTGGTTGAGAAATCTAAAGCTAGTGTATACTTGAGGTATATTCATCATCGGACATCTTCACGGAGTCTTACCCTCGAGGCTGTGGAGAAGCAGGAGCATCGGTGTAAAGCGAATTGGCAAGCTCGTTCGCGAGTTGGTTTTGCCGTGAAGTTTCCAAGCGAAACGTTGGATATGTCCTGGACGACCACAATGATGGCAAGTGCGCACTGAACCACCAGAAACATCAGAGGTACCCTGAGGACCCAAGGTAGGTGCCTTACTAGAAGAACCAGCCCGACCACCACGACCACGACCACGACCACCATTAGAACTAACATTACCACCACTACCAGCCCCACCATTGGGCATACGGTTGGATGGAAAAGAAGCCAGGGCTGAAGTATCACCATCAGTAGTGTTCTCCCGAGAAACGCAAAGAACCCTGGAAAAAGTTTCAGACAAAGTGGCAACCTTGTCACCACCAAGAATTTGGGAGCGAACAGAGTCAAATTCCTTCCCAAGGCCTCCCAAAAATCCCATAACAGCAAGTCCCCGCTGATTCTGCATCTGTTCCACATTGGCAGTGATAGGAAGTAAAGAATTAAGCACTTCATACATTCTCTTAAAATCAACAAAGTACTGGGTCAAAGAACGACCCTTCCTATCAACTCTATAGAACTCCTGAGACAAGTCATAAATGCGGGAAAAGTTGTTTTGTCCAGAATACAAAACATTAAGATACTCCCACAACTCCTTCACTGTATCAATGTGTGTCACCAAGTCTACAATTTGATGATCCATAGAATTCAGCAGCTGTCCCAAAATTCGAGCATCAACTGTTTCCCATGAAGAGTCATTCTCAGGTTTAGCATCAAACAGGTGTTTGTGTTGATCACGGCCAGTTAACACTAGCCGAACAATTTTCTTTCATTGCAAAAAATTGGTAACCCCTTCCAACTTCTTCTCGGTAATACGATTGGAAGAGGAAGAAAAAATTTCAGTTGTTACTGACTTTGAACCCTCAACAAATTTCAATTCATCACCCATGATATGCTTAATGAAGTGAAGATGAAGTACAATAAAGAATGCTGAAACAGGGACAGAAATCAATAGAGATTGAAGAACCTTGATAGAAGTCGATAGAAGCAACAAAGACAACAATCGAGTCCCTCAGATAAAAACCTTGATAAAATCCGATAAAGACAGTGGAGGCAGCAATTGATCTCCTCAACCAAAACCCTGACAGAATCTTCACTTCATAAAAATCACCTTCAAATATTCCTCAAACAAAAAGAGAGACCTAGTTCTTAATTCATACCACGAACTAGTCTCTAAACAAATCCAAAAAACAGCATAGGGTGCTGCACCCCTTCAAACAAAGGATAGAAGAAACCGCAAGGGCTTCAAGTCTTCAACCAATACTCAAAACTTCAATCGAATGCTGTAGAGAAGGGAAGTAGTGAGCCATGAAAATTATAGCAGTCCTTACAGCTCTGATACCATGTAAACTAATGAAGAAAAAGGAAGAAGAAGAAGAGAAACCGAGAGAGAAGAGAGAAGAGAATCTGCAGAAATTAGAGAGAGATTCACGACATGTGATCCTCTCCTCTAAACCTTCATTATGTAAAATACTAAAAGGGTAAAACAGTAAACACACTAATAAAATAAAAGACATAACCTAATAACTAAATAGACTAGAATACCCTTCCTCATTGTGTTCTCGGTATTAGCTCTCTGCGCTAATACCAAGTCCACGATAACAGGTCCCTAGAGAGGTTCCAAGCAGAAGAAGAGGTGAAGATACCCTTGGATGAGGGAAGCCAGTTAACCCGGTCTGCATGATGGGGAGTGTTTGGCTGGATTGGGGGGGGGGGAGAGATACCCAGATCTGAGTGATGATGGTTGGATTAAGGTTAGGAGGGGGAGACCAGCGGCCATCAGAAATGAGGGCGGAGACATTTGCATCCTTAGGGAGGCCAGAGGAATAGATTGCTCTAGGACCAAGCAGGTTGTAGTCTTGTAGAGGATCCCAAGAGGGTGCTAAGGGTCAAGCCAGAGGGAAGTGGAGGTGCCATCCGCAACGGAGCAAGAGATGCCCTGGAGAGCAAGAGGGCGGAGGGAGAGGATCTTCCGCCAGATCCAAGAGGAGTCAGTCGGGGTTTTCACCGTCCAATAATTTTGAATTTTTGATATCATCTTCTTAGATCTTAACTCTTAAGTTGTTATTTGTTAACTTGTTATTGACTTAATGTCTTATGTACTTAATATTATGATTTATGACTTAACTTATGAGTCATTATGTTTCCAACTTAGTTCCAAGTCAATTTACTTGTTTAATGTACAATGTGTATGTGTAATTAACTAAGTTATACATTAGGGTTCGACCGTACGTTGCCAATCAATGATGCACATCCAAAACACCATTTTGGCTAACTATTTTTGCAATTTGAACATTTAAACGTGTTTATATAGCCTAAAATAGGGTTTCCATGAAGTTTCAGGCCTTAACTTGGCCTAAAACCCAACGAAATGACCTACCGAAACATACCTGAAAAAATACAATATTTCGACCGAAATTTTGAATATTTCGGATATTTCGGTCAGCCCGAAATACCGAAACGAAACAAGTTCTCGAACAAAGGTGGTAGTAGAGCCCAAGGGCCACCCCGTGGAGATTACAAAGATAGGCCCAAATGCACCCATTGTAGGAGACCTAGGATACTATACAGAGGTGATGCCGTGATGGGCTCTTCATGGCCGTCCTCCTGTTAAACGTGGCGGATCTACTGGTGTTCGTGGTGGTCGTAGAGGGGGAGCTAGAGCACATTCTGTGATGACTGAGACTGATACTCAGGAGTACCTACATAGCTTACGGGCTGATTCCAGTGTACTCACCAGGGAGGACATTGCAGCATTTTGTAGAGTCATGTCACACAGGTAGCTCACCTTCTACACCTATAATGGCAGATTCCTCATCATCCTCAGCTTTACAAGCCTCCACATCCGCCCCTTCCACAACCCCATCTTGGGTCATTAACTCTGGTGACACTAACCACATGATTGGCACGTCCCACTATCATGATTCAATATCTCGCGATATATTGGTATCTCGGGCCTACCGGGATATCCGAAATATGGTGAAATTGCGCCGAAACATTGCCTTTTTTCTGCATTATTTCGGGAGTCCATCTCGGTGGGTTTTTGGCCATATCTAGGCCTGATACTTCATGGACACCCATATTTAAGCTAAATAAACACATTAAACCTTCATATTGCAAAAAAATGAACTCAAAGTGGTGTTTTAGGATTGCACACTTGACTGACAGTATACGGTTGCCGACCCTAATGTATAATTGTATAAATAGTTAAATATACATTGATTAAGCAGTTAAAGACATAAAAGAAATTTAAACAAACTAATTAAAACTCATAAGACATAATTCATAAATCATATTTTCATAAACTCCATACTAGTCAATACTCAATAGCTCAAGAGTCAATACTTTAATAGGCAATACCCAAAGTCACAACTCACAAGTTCACAAATCAGTGAAATCACAATTTACAACTTACAAGAGTCAAGGGTGTAAGACTCACAAGACTCACAAGTCACAAGTGCTAATAATAGTTGTTGTGCCTTCCTGGATCAACCCCACTCATGGCCCGCTGGAGTCGACGTCCATTGTTCTCTATTTGAAGGACATATGTGGACCACGGTATAGTTTCGGAGAAGAAACGAGTGTAGTCATCCACAACTGTCTTGTAAATTGTCACACCCCGGCCCGGTTTATAAGGGCCAAGCATGATTGGATGTGTCTCACATCCAAAAAACCCAGCAGATCGCCACAATAATCCTCCCCCCCCACCCCCCCACCCAACACCAAAAAACAAAAAAAAGCGGAAGCATTAAGATCATATAAGGCAACACATCCAAATAACCATACCTAAGGATAAGGAGTACCCTATTCACAATCATCACGGCCCCCGCTTGTAACAATCATATCCACAAGTAAAGAATTAATATTCTATAAATTAAAGCAAAAAGCAATTAAGATACATAAATAAGGTAGCAATTAAGGAAAACTAAAACTGAACAGTGTTATATATATATATATATATTCAAGAGACCAGTATTACAATGATTCTTTCAGAAGCAAAAGAGTTAAACAAAAGACTTATTAACATAAACTATACCAAAGTATATAAATAAAAGAAGGAAGAAGCCCGATCTAGTAGTCACTAGGAGAACGTGCAGTCATCTTCTATGCACCACCGGGAGAGGAGTATCAACTCCAAGAGCGGAAGGAGCGTCCACAATGGAGGAGTCTCCCACGTATGCAACAAGATCATTGAAAAATATAAGGATCCACGAAGGTGAGCTCCACTGAGCCCAGTAAGGAAATGCATGCAAACAAACACAATAATTCATGATGCATGTTCTAATCTAGAATGCTCCTAACATAGATACTAAGTCTCATGAGGTATAAGTATCTATGTGGTAGATGCTAACCTCGGTCCCGGAAACACATAACTGCACTCCTCGGCCACCCGAGCGAAACCATTCTACTAAGGTGAGAACCCGCCAGATCGGCATGTTACTGCAGTACGGATCCGATAGACCCCCAAAGACCAACCCTACCGTTTATTCCCACGGAGTACACACGCTAACATGGGACAGTGAATGGCATCCCGGAATTTCCCTTCGGACCTACCACGGGTTGTCCAACACCTCTTCCCCTGTTGGTAAGGGACGTAGTACTAGGTGATCATATACAACCTAGCCCAGTGCAATCTATTCATGATTGCACATGTATTGATAGTTGAATTATAAAAGTACAAGACTTCACCATCACTAAATTCACAATAACAATAAATATCAATGCAACGCAAGATGCCAAATGCAACCTAAATCACACGATTCTAGCGCAATATAATACACGCTAACAAACTATATGCGACCGAGTAGCATTTTATGCTCCATGCACGGCAATCGAACAACAAGAAATTAAGGTCATAAACACACCAAAATAAAATCAAATTTCCTTACCTGTAGTGTTAGGCTAGCCTAGGCAATAAGATTCCCAGAAACTGCATAACAACAACAGAAGACATAAAGACAACAAATAGTCCTAAAACAAGAGGGAAATAACAAGAATTAGGGCCTGGAACAGTCTAAGTCAAGCACACAAACATTCGAGGGCAAAATGGGTATAAAAAGGGTGAACCGGATTCAAACCCAGGCTGAACTGGTCGAATGGTTCAGGGCCTGGTTCTGCATCCGGTTCAAGTCTCAGAAGTAGGGGTTTTGCTCATTAAGCATGGATCTTCACATGTATGGGCTCAATTTCATGGTTTCACCTAATTCTAAGGTGGGTCCATTTAATTGAGGGTCCAATTTCAAAATTAAGCATCAATTTGGGGATTTTGAATAATTAACCACAAATTGGAAAATTAGGGTTCTATAATCTGGTTCATAGAACCAGAATTGGGTTCAATTTAGGAGGCAGCCATGAATTTCAGGTGTGGCTGAACCTAAATTAGCCTAAAACAGGTTTATATAAGTAGAATTTCTATCATCAAAGCTTAATTCATAAGCTTCAATGGCTGCCATGGGTTAGGACTGGGTTAAGGCTTAGGATTAGGGCAGAAAGAGATGGGAGCAGCAGGAAATTATAACTTAATTCAAGATCTGAACCTCAATTGGGTCTAATTAAAAGGTTAAGGATGGGTCTTAGTCTATTAAACCAGTAGGTTTAAGCTTTAATGGCAGAATTTTTTACTATAGACTTAATTAGAGATAGAGAAAAAAGAGAAGAAGATGGGTACAACAGGTTCTTGATGACCTACCTTAATTCAGCAGTAAACAGAGGTGAAGGCAGTCTCAAATTGTACTTCCAAGCTTCAATTTCAAGTTCCAATCCAAAGCCCCAAGTGTAGACCTCACTTTCCCCTCTTCTTCCTTTCTTTTCTCCTTCTCTTTTATCTCTTCTCTAGAGCTCCCAAGGCTGAATCGTTTCTGGTTCTAAGTCTTTAGGATATGGGAATAGTAAATAGGACTTATATCTATAGTGGTTAAGTTAAGGGACTGTTTGGTCTATTAAAGTAAAAATCAGTTTTTAAAACTAATTCCTAAATTGATTTTTAACCAGAATTTTGTACTTATTATTCTATTCTAACCATAGAATGATGTCATATTGCATCAGGGGTAATCCGAATACGGGTAAAAGTCAGGAATAGGATTCCCCACTAGGGATGTGGGTCCCACAGAGGTAAATTGACCAAAATACCCCTATAACTCTAATTGGTCGTACAAAACACTATAAAAACACATTTAAATTATACTTACAATGAGTTTAATTAAGGGAGAGGTCCTAGAAGCGGTCCAGCCAGCAGATCCAACACAGGTAACTCAGGTGCAAGGATCCATCGGGGTCCTCTGACTCCAGAAGAGCAAGTTGAGAAGATTCTCACCTAGCACTCGGCCTAAGACAGAGAGGGGCTCCGCAAGCCATTAATCCAGCTTGCCAAGCATATGTGATGTCTTCCGCTAGACACCTCAGACTCATTTAAGGCCAAGGTAGTTGGCTAGCATGGGCATTATTGAACCAGAACCTAAATCACACAGGTTCCAAAAGTTAAATTTTTTTTATTTTTTATTTTTTATTTTGCGGGTTTCACATAAATGGAGTCATCAACATACTGTAGGTAACCTATCCTAGGATATGGGTTAGGGTTACCAATCGGTCCAGCCTATGAAGAAGATGATCTAGTATGATATGATGTCGGCGGAAGCGGCGTTGGCACTGGCTGCATGTATGGCTGGTGAGGTTGGTAGCTAGGGTATGCAAAGATGTCATCCACAAAAGATGATCCAGTATGTCCCTGGGACTGGGACTAGGAGTCATAGTCCCCTAGCCCACTAAATTGGCCATATCCATATCCATATCCATATCCACCGTGAGGTTGAGATGCACTATAATCCGATGACAATGGAGTGGTATGTGTGTCAGTCGATCCTCCCTCCCTATCACCCATACTCAAACCGTCAACAGAGCTAGATAAGTCATCAGTGTCCATATAATCAACTTGTAACTGTGTTTGTTGGCCCCTACGCTTCCTGCTGTACGGTTGTAACTGTGTTTGTTGGCCCCTACGCTTCCTGCTGTGTGGCATGACCAAATTGTCTCTCCAGTGAATCGGACTGGCTCTACAGGCACTGTATCCTTGCCTACCACATAACGCTCTCGCATTCCATCAAATTCTTCACCACCACCACCACCATCATCACCATCACCATCACCACCATCACCATCACCATCACCACCATCATCATCACCTGAGGACCTAGACCAGTCATCATCATTAGCAACATTGCCACCAGTGGGCTGGAATGGTATGGGTGATGCTTCTCGTGCATGTATCTGACCCTCGTTAGCCATATAATCATCCACATCAGCACCAATCTCGGAAGCTATCATGGGGTCGGGCCTACCTCCCTCCTGATCCAATACCGGCTAACCTCTATCCCTCACTCAATCCACAATAGGGTCCTCATCGTCTGAGTTAACTTGAAAGATGTCGGCAAGGTCAATAGTGCCCCTTTGTCCCTCATGTCCCATGCGTATGTGTTGCAGTTTCAGCCTCAAGTTGTAGTACACATATACCATGTCAAATAGACGTTCAGACCCCCATCTATTGCGCCTCTTGGAGTGGATGAGCGCAAAGGTACTCCAGTTCCTCTCACAACCAGATGTGGAACATGTTTGAGCAAGGACCTTGATTACTATTCTCCTTAAATTCTCAGCCGATTCCCCATACAACACCCACCATTCAGCTGCATTACAAGTTTACAACAAAAAAAGACATATCAAATGTTGTTTGTTTCAAGTTTCAAGTTTCAATACTTATGTAATTTAAAACTTAAAAGAATTAGATATTGAATTGAGTACCAGCATCACCGCGTGCTCGGCCTTGTATTGCAACATCAGTTCCAAAACTTCCTAATGCATCCCTAAACATCTTCATCTACACCCATGTGGAAAATTAGTAATTACTTATTACTAATTACTACTAACTAATTATATTCCAAATGAATTCTAAAACTCACCTTATTGTTGCAAATAGCTTGTAGTTGACCATCTGGCTCTAACTTCTTTACTACTTGTTTCACAGCATCAATAAGTTGAGTTTCCAACCCAAGCCTATTATTAAATTGCTACTTGGGGTTCAAGTAGTATGCTGAAATTTCGCATTAGAAATGAGATATTGTTAAATGCATAGGTAATTAGTAAATAGTAATACTATGAATTAGTTACATAAACAAATTTACTCACCAGCCTTATGCAGTGGATGCATAAGTTGATTCTCCGAGCGAGCATTGATGATATCCAAGATGTGCTTGCTACTGCGAGGAGTCACACTGTAGACACTATCTTTCATCAAGTCCATTGCAGCATATAGGACTGGCATGGTAGGGCCCTTGAGAGCGAAGTCAGCTATATGTAGAACTTTAACTACTGGCTCCAAAACTTTCATCACTTTGCTTAGTTTTGTCCAGAAGTCCTCAGATGACATGGTTGCTTGTGCTTCCCTCCCACTTGCAGTATTGGAACCCCTCCATCCAAACCACTCCTCAGAAACAAACATATTTCTCAGCCCGGCCTTCTTTGTCTTAATGCTTTTTAGGGCAATGTAGTTGGTGGCAAATCTTGTGATGCCCGGCCTCACCAAGTCACCCCCACATTTTTCCCTCAATAGATTGAGTGCAAAGGAGTGGTTGTATACAAAGTTGGTGACTTGTCTTGTACTTTCAACCACAATCTTCACCAACCTTAACTTCCCATATCCTTTAGCATTAGATCAATGTAATGGGCTGCACAAGGAGTCCAGAAGAGCCGGTACTTACTGTTGTTCATCATCGTCTCACCGGCCAGTTTGAAGTTGCTTCCGTTGTCCGTTACAATCTAGATAACGTTCTCAATTCCGACATCTTTTTCAACTACTTCCTTTAACAATCTATAAATGCATTTTGCATCCTTTATCTCGGTGGATGTATCCACAAATTTGAGGAAAACTGTCCTCCCATCACAATAAACCATAAACTTGATGATGGACTTTCTTGTAGGCCAGTCCATCCATCTGCCATTACAATCACCCCATATGTCTCTCACATACTCCTCATCTCCCCAATGTACTCATCAATCTCAGACTTTTGTTGATGTAGATAAACATTCATTACCTCATATGGGGTGGGGCCCTTGAACCCTGGGCCAGCCTCTGCAAATGTATCAATCATGGTATCATAATGGGGGCCTTGTGCAGTGTTTTCTAGGACGGTATGGTATAGCATCCAATTAGCTATTGACTCTTTAACTAACCCCTTCATCCCCTTCCATACTCCTTTGATTCTTGGTTGACTGCTTCATTTCTTCCTATGCAGTTTAGGATCTGATGCTGATGGTGGTACTGGTACTGATAGAGGTGTTAGGATTGCCTTCACACTTTGTGATCTTTTAAAAGGATTGAAAGATCTAGAACCTCCAGATGTGCCAGCTCCTCCACTACCCCCTACTCTCTGTCTCTGCTGATCATCTTGAAAACTAACACTACTCCTTAAAACAGTCCGTCGAAAGTCCCTAGCCTCCTCTGCTGTTTGTATATCATCAGGTACTGCAATATCCTCATCATCATCAAAGGAGGAGGAGGAGGAGGAGTCATCATGGTATTGTCCTCCTCCTCCCATTGAACTGCTCACTGTATCCTTAAGTTGTTCTCTTATTCTCTGCTTGTCAGCCTTCCTCTTCTTCTTTCCCCTCAAACTCTCACCAATCTCCATAGCTACTTGCACAGGTGCCATATGGTAACCTATAACATCTTTAGATCCTCCAGTCAGATGTTGTTTAAGTCTACTGGACCCACCTCCCAAAAACTACGTGTTACAATAGTTACATTGGGATTTTCTCTTATCCCCATCAATTGGAGTGCCATGTAACCATGCAATGTCCCCCCTATGCTGGCTGGCTGGCCTCTATTCTCTCTGTTCTCTTTGCCCCCTCTGTTGACTACTTTCCCCTACCTTTTGCTTACCCTTTACACGTTGTCTTTCACGATCTGCCATAGTAATACTTGTTTACTGCAATGTAAGTAAAACAAATAATTAAAAACTTAATGTAGAAGCACTTCAATTGAGACTTTTAGAATACTAAAACAATTGTATAGCTATTTAATATTTTCCCCCTAACCCTTATATTTTTCTCATAATTAAAAACAATTTTTTATATATAATTTTAATATAAATATTGACCTAACACAACAAAATCGAAAATTATTAAACATAATATATATCTAATGCATTTCAAAACATGTAGAAATTAGTTTCATATGTTTTCATGATTTTTCAAACCTAAAACTCATATTTTTCCTTATTTATTTATTTTTTAAATATTTTTCTTAATGTCCGAAAATAAAAATAATTATTTATGGGCAGAAAAATAAGTTCGGCACCGTGAAGCCGTAGATCGGCCATTGGTGTCTAACATATGTTTAATTGATCCCCATCTAAGTTATATTACTCCTAATTTTTTCCTATTTTGATTGTAGGAAAATCAATTTTTAAAACCAGAAAATAAAAAACATAAAATACATATGTAAAATAAATTTCAACACCATAAGGTTATAGATCGGCCTCCGGTGTCTAACATATATAAATTTCATCACCATCCAACAACTCTAGTACATAGTATTTTCAAAAAAATAATTTTAAAGGAAAAGGATTTACCTTAAATAGTGAAAAAAGGCTTGTAGGATATGCTTAGATGTGTCTCCGATGTGTTTTCCGGCGACAATCCGTCAACAAAGTGCTTGAACAATGCTTCGAGTCTTGGATTAGAGCTTCCACGATATATCACGAGATATCGACGAAATATTGTATTTTTCCATTCGGGTATGCTATCTCGTCTCGAACCACTCGAGATATACGAAATATGGCGAAATTTCGGATAAATATCACGAGATTTTGTACCATGCTCACTATTATGATTCTGTTGGTTGTATGGGACAGAATACCGTGGGGGGTATTCTGGTCCTTTTTCCCTTTTTTATATTGCATTGTATTGAGTCGGTTATGAGGGACAGAATTGTCCATGTAATTTGTCTTCTAATATTATAAATACATTGCTTGAGATCAGTCTTTGATCATCCAAGACTTATGCCCTAATTCAGATCTGTCGACATGGTATCAAAGCAAGTTTCAAATTAGGGCAACTCTCGTCTCTTCTTCCATTGTCGATTTCTTCTTCTTCTTTTCTCTTTCATTCTCAAGTTCATCTTCCACTCTTCTCCCTTCGTTCTTCATTCTCCCATTAGGGCAGCACTGATGAGGTGATCTACAGATCCAGTTGCTGCCCTCCATCACCTCATTCATGTTATAAAATTTCAGAATTGATAGAAGCTTGTGTACCCTCCCTACGAAATTTGAAGCCTTCAAATTTTTGGACTGATTCAACTTTATCTCCCAAGGGATCTCTCCACATTATTGAAGCTCAGGAACTCCAGAAGATTTATTGGACAAGGTTCTATCTCCAGCCATACTGAAGACTCTCCCCCTATCGATTTTTGTTCTCATCTGGGTTTTTTTCTAAAACCCTGCAAATATCGATCTTGGGGTTACTGTTCTCTATTGATGCTGATTTTTGGAAGGGTGATTCAGCACTACTAGAAGACCACTCGATCCAAGTTTCAGCTCATTCCAATATGTTTTTGCTTCCATTCTCTCCTACATCGATCTCACCATATTCAGGGTTTTTTCAAAACCCTGAAAGAGTCGATCTAGGAGATTGCCCTAGCTATTGCTGCTGATTTTTGGAGACAACTATCACTATATTTCCAGCAGTCTCTCCTCCAATTTTCAGCCCTTATCTTGGAGTATTTTGTGGGGTTCTCTTCACAAGTGCCCCTCTCTGTGATTTGGGTTTCTCTGCACAAGTATGGGTGATTCAATCACTTCCACTGCTACTTCTGATCAGGATGGTCAAGGCAAAACTGATTACCACACTTTTCCTCCAAATTCCATCAAACTGGATGAATCCAACTACTTGTTATGGTCTCGATCTGTAGCCATTGCAATTGCTAGTCGTCACCTTACTGGCCATATTGATGGCACGAGTGTTATGCCGACTGCACCAGGTCCTCTTCCAAGTAGGTGGCCTGCCAACAATGGGGTTCTCATGTCATACCTGATTGGTTCTATGACTTCAGACCTTGCACATCGATTTTTTCTCCTTGACATAGCTTTTCAGATTTGGTCTGCTCGCAAAAAAACATAAGGTCAGCTTGGAAATGATGCCCAGGTTTATGAACTCAGGAAGAAGGTTACCCTGCGCAGCCCCTGGCAACAATTGGACCACTTCTCTGATTTCCACCCTACTACAGCTGCTGACATTACTGCCTATAAGAAACATGTGGACAAGATCAAGGTCTATGATTTCTTGGCAGGGTTGAATGCGGCGTTTGACCAAATTCGTGTTCAAGTGTGGGAAAGTGTTCAAGTGTTGGGCCATTCTCCTTTTCCCACACTTGAACACTCCTATGCCTTGATCTCCACTGAAGAAAATCGTAGGGCTGCCATGTTACATCCTCCTACCACTGACAGATCAGCCCTCCAGGCTGCTACCCCAACTACTCCTACACTTGCTGGAAACCTTTCTCTTGGTGATCCTACTACTGGCATTGTCACTTGTGAGCACTGTCACAAGCTCTACCATACCAAAGAGAAGTGTTGGAAACTCCACGACAAACTAGCTGACTTTGAAGCAAAATGGGTTGCTGAGAAAAAACCAAAGAACAAGGCTCATCACACTGAGACTGTTACTACAGCTCCCACTACTGACCTTTGGTCTATCCCAGAAAGATCTACAAGCATTCCTACGTATGCTAAGGACTTTTGTTGCTGCTGCTTCTACAACATCAGCTCCTGCCAATTCCTCTGCTCCTTCAGGTTCATATTTTGCTCGGTCAGGTATCCCATTTGGTTGTCACTGTGCTTCTGTAGCATCCCATCCTTGGATTATAGATTCTGGTGCTGCAGACCACATGACTGGATCATCTAGTCTTTTTCATCGTTATTCTCCTATTTCAGGGAAGGACAAAGTCAGGGTAGCTGATGGTTCCCTTTCCTCCATCTCTGGAAAAGGATCAATTAACTGCACCTCTTCCCTTACCTTATCTTTAGTTTTACACATTCCAAATTTTACTACTAATCTTCTTTCCATTAGTAGTCTTACTCGTGACCTTAGTTGTAAAGTAACCTTTTTTCCTTCTCACTGTGTTTTTTAGGGTCTAGTGACAGCGAAGATGATTGGATGTGGTAAAGTGCAAGGTGGATTGTACCTGCTTGATGATGGTCGTCCTTCTCCACTTCATCAAAATTCATTGTCTCTTCTGAACTTTACCAACGGCACTCTAGATTAGGTCATCCCCCATTAGGAATTTTATCTCATTTGTTTCCAACCTTAGTCAAGGGTTGTAATAAAGATGAATTCTATTGTGAAGCGTGTGTACTGGCCAAACAGACAGGTTCAATTTATTCTAGTTCTAATAAAAGAAGTTCTTCTGTTTTCCATGTGATTCATTCTGATGTTTGGGGGCCTAGTCATAAGACTTCAATTTCTGGACATCGTTGGTTTGTGTCATTTATAGATTGTCACTTTAGAAGCACATGGATATACATTTTGCACACGAAAAGTGAGGTCTTTTCTTGTTTTCAGCATTTCCATAAGATGATCCAAACTCAATTCCAAGCCACTTACAAAGTTTTGAGAAGTGACAATGGATTAGAGTATAAAGAGGGTCACTTTCAAAAATATCTTACTGACCATGGAATTCTTCACCAGACTAGTTGTGTTGATACCCCAGCCCAAAATGGCGTGGCCGAAAGGAAGAACCGTCGTCACTTACTAGAAATGGCCAGAACATTAATGTTTACTCGACATGTTCCCTCCCAATATTGGGGAGATGAAATTCTCACTGCAGCCTATCTCATTAATCGATTGCCTACTAGGGTCCTTGAATCCCGTAGTCCGGCAGAAGTTTTGCTTGGGAATTCGTCCTTTGTGGTTTTACCTAAAGTGTTAGGCTATGTGTGTTATGCTAGGGATACCAGGTCCCCTGGCAAGCTTGAACCCCACGGATTGCGATGCATTTTTTTGGGTTATTCTCCAACCCAGAAGGGTTATAAGTGTTATCACTCCCCCTCCTCGTCGTACTCTAGTCAGGATGGATGTTACCTTTCATGAAGGCCTTTCTTATTATTCTTCACCACCTCTTCAGGGGGAGAGTTATAGTGAAGATGTGGACATGTTTCCTTCCCTTGGGCCTACTATTCTTGAAACTCCATCAACTTTGGTTGCTAACCCATCACCTTTAGCTGCTGCCCCATCACCTTTAGATAATCCTATACAGGGGGAGACTATGGAAAATGGTGATGGTGAAGCTCCTACACAGGGGGAGTTGACTCCAATTCAGAGAACCATTGAGAAATTTCAGAAGAGGATCGACGACTCCAACATTTTAACATATCACAAAAGATGTTCCAGAAGAGGGCAGCCTCAATCCACCATAGCTCCAGTACCCATCCAGTTGCCGACTCTGGATCCAGACCCTACTTCTCCTAGTAAGATTTCTCCTTCCAACCGACCTATTGCTCATCATAAAGGTACTAGGACTTGCACTCAGCATCCCATTTCCCGCTTTGTTTCTTATAGTTCTCTTTCTCCATCTTTTCGTGCATTTGTGTCCTTTCTTTCTTCTGTTTCTATTCCTAAAATTGGCAGGAAGCTTACACAGATGGAAAGTGGAAGGTAGCAATGTTGAAAGAAATGAGAGCATTGAAAAAAATAATACTTGGGATCTTGTAGATCTTCCTCCAGGGAAATGACCAGTGGGATGTAAATGGGTGTTTGTAGTCAAACAGAAGGTTGATGGGTCTGTGGATCAATATAAGACACGCCTGGTTGCAAAGGGCTTTACCCAAACTTATGGAGTTGATTATCAGAAGACCTTCGCACTAATGGCTAAACTCAATACTGTAAGAGTGTTATTGTCCTGTGCTGTAAATCTTGGGTGGGATCTTCAGATGTTGGATGTGAAGAATACCTTCCTCCATGGAGAGCTAGAGGAAGAGGTATATATGGATATACCACCAGGCTTCTCTGATGATAAAACCAAGGGCAAGGTCTGTAAATTGAAGCGTGCTCTTTATAGGTTGAAACAGTCACCTAGAGCTTGGTTTTGCAGGTTTCACAAGACTATGACTTCAGCGGGCTATAAGCAAAGCAATGTTGATCATGCACTGTTCATCAAACGAGTTGGTGATGAGGTAACTATTCTCATAGTCTATGTTGACGATATTGTTGTAACGGGAGATAACGGTGATGAGTTCAAGAAATTAAAGAACTTCCTTGGCCGTGAGTTTGAAATAAAGGATCTGGGAACTCTAAAATATTTTCTAGGGATAGAGGTTGCTCGATCTTCAAAGGGCATCTTCCTTTCTCAAAGGAAATATATCCTAGATTTATTATGCGAAACAAGGATGTTAGGGTGTCTGTCATCCCACAGACACTCCCATGGAAGCTACTGCAAGGCTTAAGGAGAAAGAAGGTGAACCAGTTGACAAAGGTCGCTATCAGCAATTGGTTGGCAAGCTAATCTACCTCTCTCATACACGGCCAGATATAGCTATTGTAGTTAGTCCAGTGAGCCAATTTATTCATGATCCTTATTCCTCTCATATGAAGGCAGTTATTCGAATTCTTCGGTATTTGAAGTCTGCTCCAGAAAAAGGAATACTTTTATCTACCAATGGTCATCTGAAAGTTGAAGCTTACATTGATGTTGATTGGGCTGGCTCTACTAACAGGAAATCCATCTCTGGATATTGCTCCTTTGTGAGTGGGAATCTTGTCACATGGCGTAGCAAGAAGCAGAATGTTTTGGCAAGATCCAGTGCTGAAGCTGATTTCCGTGTTATGGCACAAGGAATTCGTGAGTTGCTATGGTTTAAAGGATTGTTGCAAGACATTGGAGTTAGGGCTGTAAACGGATCGGATTCGGTTCGGATAGTGCTATATCCGCATCCGCATCCGATTAGCTATCAGACGGATTCGAATAGTGCTAAACGGATACGGACATGGATACGAATCGGATATTTTATCCGTTTACATGTAAATATAGCTTTTCGGATAGCTATAGCCTATCCGTATCCGCATCCGTTTAGCTTCTGGATGGATTCGGATAGTACTAAACGGATACGGACATGGATACGGAAACGGATTTCGGCTATTCATTTACACCCCTAATTGGAGTTGCTGTCCATCTTCCCATGATGCTGTATTGTGACAACAAGGCTGCCATTAGCATCGCTCATAATCCTGTCTAGCATGATTATACCAAGTATGTTGAAGTTGACCGACATTTCATTAGGGAGAAGATTAAAGCTGGCCTCATCTATGTTCCCTTTGTGAAGTCTGCTGACCAGTTAGCCGATGTGTTCACTAAGGGTTGAGTAGTAAAGTTTTTTGTCCTGTTTTAGTCAAGTTGGGCTTGTGTGACATATATGCACCAACTTGAGGGGGGAGTGTTGGTTGTATGGGACAGAATACCGTGGGGGGTATTCTGGTCCTTTTTTCCCTTTTTTATTTTGTTTTGTATTGAGTCGGTTATTACGGACAGAATTGTCCATGTAATTTGTTTTCTAATATTATAAATACATTGCTTGGGATCAGCCTTTGATCATCCAAGACTTATTCCCTAATTCAGATCTCTTGACAGATTCCTACACCATTTGTTCTGGTAAGGATAAGGTCAAGGTGGCTGATGACTCCCTTTCCTCCATTTCTGGTAAGGGCAATATTCTATTACATCTTTCATTTCTCTTGATTCTATTCTTCATGTCCCTAACTTTGCCACTAATCTTTTATCTGTCCACATGGTTATTGCACATTTGTGGGAGGTAACTTAGTCACATGGAGAAGTAAAAAACAGCCTGTTGTAGCTTGATCCAGTGCAGAGGCAGAATTTAGGGCTATGGCTCATGGAGTTTGCATACTCATATGGTTGAAACAATTGGTCCAGGAGTTGGGGTTTGACACTGAAGGACCTATGTGACTACTGTGATAACAAAGTAGCTATAATAAGCATTGCTCACAACCTGGTGCAACATGACAAAACAAAGCACATCGAAGTGGATAAACACTTCATCAAGGAGAAGATAGACTTCGGCCGCATTTGCACCCCTTTCATAAAGATTGGTGATCAACTGGCAGACATCTTCACCAAAGGACTTATTTCTCTTCAATTTAGTACCCTATTATAAATTACGTATTCATTTGCATACAAAAGCATCATATTTTATTACATAATATAAGAATCATCTTAGCTTAACATGAATCATTACTATCGTTAAACACATAGAAATCATACTTATGCTACTGTAGACTTAACACATATCAACATACAATTAACCAGCCTATACATTACAGTATATATTCCCTCACATAATCAGTGCATCATACGTCATAGTACTGAACATATCATCCCATATACAAACTGCTATACGAACCTCATTTATTTGCCATTCTTATCCATTTCATACAAACATATCGTATCACATTCTTATCATTGTACTTGTTCATGTTCATTCTATGAATTCATTCAAATCATTAAAACATAGTAATCATACATTAATTCATATGACTAAGACTTCTTTCTTCTAACAAGTTAAAAATAATATACTGCACAACTGGACCACCTACTTAAAGACTTAATAACATAATAAGGAACCCATGACTCAGGCCCTTAACTAAGACCGAAAACTAAAACAAGACCCATTACATAAAATTAAAGTCCAGCCCATACATAACTAAAGCCCAAAAAACAAATAATAAAAAGAAAAGCCCAAATAACCAGGAAAAAGACAACTTCCCACATCATTGTTAATAATTATCTTCTCTCCACCCTTATTTAAAACAGAAAAGGAAATGTCAGAGTAGTTTTTGCTTTTGTGTGAAGGAGATGAAGAAAGAGGAGAGAGGATCCACCAATCACTAATGGTAACTCCTTCTAGAGAACTCGAAGTGAACAACGTGGGGCATAAGTGATTTGGCCTTCTTGCTTTTCATTTTATTCTTTCTTTTATTATTTTTATAGTACAATACTGCAATTTCTGATTTCTTTAAATTGGATATTGTCACAATTTTTTCCCGCTAATTTTTTTTTTGGGTGAATAAGAAATTCATTACCAAGAAGGAAAAGAGAAATACAGTGCCCTCATAGGGGAGCAACAAAACAAAAAATAAGGAATGCCCCTAGCCTCAGCTTTGCGGGCTGGGGGAAACAAGGGAGACAGAAGAGAGACCCCAGGAGACAACAATAAGCCTGTTCCTTGGGGTGTCTGGGACAAAAAGGAGGAGGAACAGACGATAACTTCGCCATAATATCAAAAGAAATGGAATCCCAAATCTGCCGGTAAGATCTAGAGTTGGAGGTCCATTTCCTAACATTACGCTCCATCCAAATGTGGTTCAAGGTAGCACAAAAAGCAAGCTTTCCAACAGTATCACATAAAGAGCGGCCAGAAAAAGTCATTTCCGGCTATTTTTATTTACTATAGACTCAGGCAGTTACTAATCGGTGTAACTGCCACTGCATAGCAATGCTCATTTCATTTTCTGTTGATGATCAATGAGTAGATAGAAACATTAATAAATAATAACTATTACTGAACTATCATCAATAACATAATCACTAATTAAAAGTTTACCAAATTGTTAAAAACTTCTGAAAAAATAGAGGTAGTGCAAATAATGATACTTGAAAGTAAAATAATTTAAATAGAAATTGAAGTGTGTGTACAAGCGCACATGTACACGTGCATCCTTGGACCAAAATGCAAAACTGCTGCCAAAAACATTTTTGGGTAAGTACTTATATATTTACCTGCGAAGTATGCTGTAGAGCTCTGGCCTTGCTCTCATCCAGTAAGCAAAACTGCTTTGACTAGATGAACTGGAAAGGAGAGCTGCTCTCTCTGTATGGATATATACTGCAAAACAAATGAGGAAGTAGTATCTTTCCAAGTATTCCACAAAAAAGGAAAGTGATGCTTCTCTCTTCATTTCATCTGGCTGCCGTAGAATACTACTCCGATACGTAGCAATTGCCTCTCGTAGATTCTGTTACAAAATCAACAAGCAAACACCTTAAAGGAACTAAATTTCCAACTTATCAACTGAAAGTACTCCTTCAAGCTAAACAAAAATTTCATTGGGTAAGTATTTTTGGATACAGAATAAAAAACCTAACACAATAATCACAATTTGCAACTAATTGTGTAAACTGGCCATTTCACATACACACACACACACACACACACGTAAAGGGAGATACCTGCATGGACGCACATCTGTCAATGACTTTATCCACTTGCCTTTTCCCTTCTACACCACCCTGAAAGAAGGTAACTGGTAAGAAGAGCGAAGGAATAAGAGAAGATAATAGAACAGAAACAGGATTTCTTTTGACAACCTCCAAGACCCGAATCAGGCTTCTTATGACAGCATATTCTCCTCGGCGAATGGCCTCCTCTGAATTAGGTAAATTATCAGTGACATTGGATCCAGCATCAAAAACTTTTCCGATTGAATTTGTCCTTGGAATACCTATTTTACATAAGCACACAGACAAAATTTTGTTCTGAATACAGAGCAAAATTTCCTCCTTCGTAAAGTCCAAAGAAATAGAAAATTAAACATCGGTACCATTCCTAAGAATCTCAGTGGAGTAGGGAAAATCTTTAGCCTAAGGGGTGGGGAATCCTTCAAGTTGGGATCCCCAGTGGAAAGTGGAAACAACAGTTCTCTGAGAAAAACATCAGCGAGTTGTGACCCAATCCTTGCCAAAAGAGTCCTTCAAGTTGCGACTAAGACTGTTCAGAATGCTTAGGTGCTAGGCAATGTTTGTAAGAATAGGAGGGCAAATGAGGCGGTCAGGGTGACCGTCAAGCATCCCGACATCCTGGACAGCATCGCAAACATTCTGGAAACGTCCAGCCAAAACTGAGAGGGTGAGCTGAAAACAATAGGTTTTATTAGATCTTTCACTTGACCCATAGTTGTCAAGGCGTCGCCTTGATTTTTCACTCCTCCAATGCCTAGGATTGCCTAGACGACATGACAACTGACTTTTCTGTTTTTTTTTTGTTTTTTTGGTGAATAAGAATATATTACCAAAGCGAGGAAAGAGAAAAGGGGGGAGAGGAGAATACACAGGGAACAGGAAGGTGGGGGGAGCTATACAAAGACTCCTGCCCCACAAGCCCTAAAGAGGCAGGCTAGGAGGCTGAAATAACGAAACATCAAGATTCCAGGAAGTAACAATGTGCCGGTTCCAGGGAGTCCACAAGGGAACCATGGCAAAGCAAGTGAAGCTTGGAACTGACATCTAAGGAGATGGCTTTCCAAATTTTGTCGAAAGAACGAGAATTGGAGGTCCATCTTCTAAGGTTTCTCTCCATCCAAATATGAGAGATAACGGATCCAAACACAAGTTAACCAGCGGAGTCACAGATAGAGTTGCCTCAAAAGGTCATATCCAACCAAAGCCACTCTCAGGCGAAGGGTAAAGGCAGACGGAATGAAGGGTTTTTTTCCAGATAGTGGAGGAGAAAGGGCAAGAGAAAAAGAGATGGTTGACGTCCTCAATACCACCCCAGCATATGATATAGGAGGGGGAGACAGGAATGTGCCGGTGAAGGAGAAAGACTTGGGTGTGAAGGCAACTGTTCAGGGATCTCCAAACATTGAAGCTGTGGCAGGGGATGTGACCTTTGAACCAAACAAGTTTATGCCATAGGACGGTGGGGGCGTGGGTTCTAACAAAATTCCAAGCAGATCTAGAACTAAAGAGGCCATTGGCAGAGGGGGTCCAAATGATATCATGACAACTGACTTTTTTTTTGGTAAGTTCATGACAACTGACTTGACTGGTACAGAAACTGAAGTGTTGTAAAGTGACTTGATGAACAGTTTCTGGCCTTTCTCCATCAAATCTCAGGCTCTCAGAATTTTGAACCTTTGGTTGTCCGACCCACATCCTGATAGATTGTAGCGGGGAGAGAGAGAGAACCAACATCTCCAAAACGGCAGAACCTAAGGCCATTGAACAAGAAATTGGAAGAGGGTTTTCAGGGCTTTCTTCAAATTTATTATAGAAAATATTCCATTTTCCATCCCGTCCACCACCGCAAACCCCAGTTAGATTCAGGCATGATACACTTTTTAGTTATTGGTACCGTTTTTAAACCGTTCCACTGTCCCAGACAGGAAACAGTCGTCCAATTGAAAAGTACCCACTCACTTAAAAGGATAGTCTGGGTGGCAGTCAGGTGTCCGGGGCACGTCCTGGATGGCAACACACATCCCTTTAGGGTTATGCTCCCAAGATAGGCTAAAACAGTCCCAAATCTTCATTCACTGTCGATCCATCCATAAGAGGATTCATCAGGAGATCTGCAAATTTCCCATAGATCATGCTGAAAGAGTTGTATGAGGTTATGGACTTCAAGAAATCTCAGGTTTTTTATCTGAAGGTAGAATGTCGAGCACTCTTTACTGCTATATTATGGATTTTGTGGCTGTAAAGAAATAAAATGGATTTCAAGAAGTAAACTGAACAAGCCTATATGATGGCTACTCCAGCTACGGATTTGATGATATTTTGGATCTTGAAGAATTTAGATCCATGGACCACAGATATATGTGCTACATCAGAGTCTTGTCTGCTTAACCTCAGGAGAGAGGGTTCCATTGTATAAACTTCTTGGGAGCCACGGATAGCAACGTGAGGCCATTTGCCAGCAACCCAGTGTTATATGAAATGACTAAACACATTGAAGTCGACTGTCATTGTGTGACGAATACAATTATGAGGAAGTTGATTGTTACTCCATTTGTTTCTTCTTCAAATCAATTGGGTGATATGTTTACCACACCTTTGTCTAATCTTTCCTTCCGGAAAGTCTGTTCCAAGCCAGACATGGATGATCTATATGCTCCAGCTTGATGGGGAATGTTAATGTAATGGTCTTGTGAATGTACACTGCAGCAGTAGTTTGGGTAGTTACTAGTTAGGCCTTTTTCTATACTAGTTAATGTTTATATGCTGATTAGTAGGCATTAGGGTATATTTGTCTTTCCCTCTATTTTGTTAGAATATATTTATTACCCTACTGCTCATGGTTTGGCATTAATTCAAAGCATCAGTCTCTTTTCTCTTCTGGACTTGCAGCTCTCTTTCTCTTCTTCTTCCTCCTCTTCTCTTTTACGATATTGAACAACTTTCCTTCTCTGGTCCCTCTCTCTCCGACTTTCAGCACATCTGGTCCCAATGCTTCTTCCTGTCTCAATTTCTTCATCCTTTACAGCGGTTTTGACGATAAAACTCCATGAAACCTCAAAACCACAGACGCATGAAACCTAAAACTCGTAAACATAAATCTAAAACCCATGCGGGCCTTCTTAAGCTAATCTGGAAAATCTCCACTAAGCAGGACTCAATTTGGGTCAATTGGGTTTACTCCTATCTCCTCAAAAATGATACCATCTGACTGTTCCCCAACCTGCAGACCCCTCCTAGGTCAGACGCAAAATCCTTCTCCTCCACCCCTTAGCCTTTAGTGCCACCTCCTCTGTGATCGCTGACGGGACCTCCACCTCCCTCTGGCTTGATCCTTGGCATCCCTTAGGAGTCCTTTACAACTTCTTAGGTGCCTGTACGGTCTACTCTACTGGTATCCCTAAATTTGCCCCTCTCCTCAATCATCGCCCATGGCTCCTGATCCACCCCCTCCCCATTTTCCCCCAGTCTCACTCAAGTCTGGGCCTCTCCCCCCCCCCCCCCCGCCCTCCATCCCTCTCATTCAGACAAAGTCATTTGGCTCCCCTCCCCCAATGGCCTTTTTCGTTCTAGCTCTGCTTGGAATTTTGCTAGACCCCTTGGCAAAAATTAGTATGGGTCAAAGGCCACATTCCCCAACACTCTTTCAATGTATGGAGAACCCTTAAACTTTGCCTCCCCACCCAATCATTTCTCCTTCTCCACTACATCCCTGTTTCTCCTTCCTGTATCCCTTGTTGGAATGGTATTAATGATGTCAATCACCTCTTCTTTTCTTGCCCCCTAGCCTCCACTATTTGGAATAAAGCCTTAAATTCCTTTTGGCCCTGTAGTAGGCGTCTTCTATCCTTCGCTCGGGAGTGGTTATGGTTGGTTATGACTTTTTCAGGTAGTTCCATTTGTGATATCGCCGACAAGCTTGGGTTGGGGACTGCTATCTCTCATATTTGGATGGAGCAGAATCTCCGAAGATGGACCTCCAACTCCCCGTCAATTGACTTGATTTGGAAAGCCATCTTCTTTGATGTCAGCTCTAGACTTCATATGCTCCCCCCCCCCCCCCGCAATGGCTCTCTTTCAGATTCCCCAAGCAACAGGCACATTGTTGTTACCTGGGACCTAGATGCTTCTATTTTGTAGTCTCCTAGCCTGACTTCCTAGGTCTTTAGGCTTGTATAGCACCCCCCATCTCTCTCCCTGTGTATTCCCCCCCTTTTTTTCCTCCTGTTGGTTGTACAGGGATAGAATACCATGGGGGGTATTCTGGTCTTTTTACCTTTTATTTTTGCTTTATATTGAGTCAGTCATATGAGGGACAATTCTATCCATGTGATTCTTCTTTATTATTATAAATACATTGCTTGGGGGTCAGTCTTTGATCATCCAAGCCTTACTCTAATTCTGAATCTGTTAACACCTCCCCTCTAGGTTTTGGTAATGGTTTTTTTATTCACAAAAAAACAAAGTAGAGAATTGCCAGAGATAAGTAGAGAGAGAACCATTGGAAAGAATACCGAAGAGCTATAGGGTCAAAGAGATTGCCAGAACTTCATGAAACCTTAAGATCCTTGAAACCTAAAACTTGAAAGCATAAACCTTAGACCACGTGGGAACAGAAACTTATGATACCTATATGTTGTTCCCAGGTTGACACTGAGAGGGGGGGTGAATCAGGGTCACAATTTTTCTCTCATTGAGGATCCCCAATTTGATGACAATCACCACACACACGACACTCACCCAAACTGCTCCTACAAGAGTGACACTGTTCAACCTCACACGGCTGCGCAGAGCTGATATGAACAAAGCTACCAAGAGCTGATGTAATCACACAATGCTGGCATTCAACCTCACAACCACAAACACTGCAGAAGACCCTCACTGCTGTCACATTAATCACACACAAACGTGTACACACCCTAGCCTGACTGTCAAAGGCTCTACCAGGTGTGTACACCCATCCTACAATCGAGCACTCCAATATCCAACATGCATACAACAATAATAGGCATCCACAACACAAAGATATAGGTGCTTCGGCAAGTTGCCTACATGCACGGAATAATGCCCACACTTGGGCTCAACATCTATTTACTATTGGTCTTCAATAGCAATCAACAGTCCAAGTCCTACACCTGCTTTAACCCTTGATAATCAAAGGCAAGGGCAAGCAACCCCAATGGCATTGCAGTCATAGCTGTGACTCAGGACACCTTGCTTGCTTCAACCCCCAATGAATAGAGGCAAGGGTGTTACCCCCAATGGCTTCCCAACAGCCACTGGTAACCCAAATACAGAATTGGACTTATAACAATGCCCTACAATGAAACCACATCTAGCATACAAAGTGAATACACATAATCAAATGAAACATGTTAACAAGTTAACAGATGCTTACGACATGCACTGTCTTTGAATCTGGTATCCTGGGAAGTTCTTGAATTGCTGTGGAGCTTTCCTGGAGAAGTCCTGATAGTGGAACTCTCCTTCTTCTTCCCTTCTCTATTTTCTTTTTCCTTGGTGTTTTTACAAACACCTTGAGTGCACACACACATACACACACACATGTTGCCCTCTTCTTTCTTCTTCTTCTTCCTCCCTTCTCTTTTTCTTCCCTTATTCTTCTCTTCTCTTTTCTTTCTTCCTTCCTTCTTCTCCTTTCTTTTTCTTTCTTCCTTCTATGCAATGTTCTTCATAGATTCAACAAACAATCATTTCCCACGGTTTCAGCAGCTTCAATGAAGCTCTAACAGTTGTAAGAACTCAATGAGGATGGGTTCCATTCATACAACCAAGGGGAATGGAGCTTTTATTTATTCCGAATTTGAAGTTGGACCAGCTGGAGGCTTCAAAATGGAATCTATTTTGTAGGTGTACCAATACGCTGGAAGCACTGTAGCCTGGGACTACAGGGTGCACGAGCTTCGGACCAATCAGAGCCATCAGATGGGAATCAGTCGACACGGCATTTTATAAGCCGTGAGATCGGCTGACAGTCGGTCAGTCAGACCGAGTCAGTGCTTAGTCAACGGACCAATGGGAGCACAGAAGGAAGAATCTCGTCAGAAGAGTAACAGCACGGGCGCCGCATCGAGTCAGGATCTCGTGATGATTGGATCGTAACAACCCCGAGATGGTAGGCAACATTTCACCCTGTGATTGGTCACATCATATGGCCTCATCTCAACCGTAGATTCTGTCAGTGAAGGCGGGAGATCACATGGGCTCTTGGATACGAATCTATGCTATGCCGATGAGACTTCAGCGAACTAGGAATAGGCTTGTGGAATGTTGGTCTGGCCCTCGGTGCACGTGCACCACACGGGATTAATTGAAATCTCAGAATTTGTGGGCAAACGTCTAGATTGTCTCCAAAGGCGGGAAAATATCTTGGCCATCGGATTTGAATCCAACTTTTGGTGATTTGGTGTGCGAACGAGACCTCATTATCTGGAATCTTGAAGGTGTCCTTGGTGCACGGGTGATGCACTGAAATTCTGTGCTACACAGGGTTCTAAAAGTGTGCAAAGTCATGCATGACAGCATCTTTGCGCAGACCTATAACAATGCACGAAATGGAATCTTCTATGGTGTTCTATTGAACTCAGTTGCACCCAATCATGGCTCCAATCCTGTGAAGTGTGGCACACAAATATCCGTGCATTGCCAAATAATAGCACTAAAAAAGGAATCTGCCTGCGTGGCAGAATCTTAGCCACTAAGACTTAGATCCAGTGCTTGACGATGTAATCCCTTCATTTGAGCTCCCAGCCAGCCACAGAATCCGAAAGGGTATCTCGGCCATAAATTCTTCGTTGTAGCTCTGATTTGAGCCCCATTTGCGGCCACGTGTCCATGATGATGAGCACTACTAATCTAAATTGGCCACTTCAGCAAACTCCTTAGTCCTTACTGTTTTTCACGAGGAACAACAATTTTCATTTTGATTTTTCCGCCCAGTTCAGTCATTAGACCCTCTGGAAATGCCGACGAACACGCTGCCAGTGCATGATCCTAGGAAACTGGCATTTCCATAACACTGAGCCTTCACCCAAGGCTGCCGAGGGCTGCCAAACACTGTAAAACATCGAGGCAAAGTGTCCCATGCTGCCACATAAGCTATGATGCTCCTGTATCACTGCCAACATCTCAAATCATTGTCAAATGACTAAACTAGCCCTATGAGCTGTATCAACAATCCACTGACCTCTGTGACTAACATAATCACCAAAATATCCGTACTCTATAAAATTACAGAAATACCCTTGTAATGCAGTCCATGCCTGTAAATGGCAGAATTGCCCCTAATGACTTCCAACCACTGTGGGACCAATGTGTACATGCCAAAAAAAACAACTCAGCCTTATCCCAACTAAATGGGGTCGGCTACATGGATCCTTTCCAAACAAAGTAGGGAAAACTAAGGTCCTCACAAAGGGAAAGGAAAGTAAGAGAAATGAAGAATAAATAAATAAAAATAAAAATAAGAAATGAGATAAGAAAAGTTAGACAGAGGAAGTAGAAATCACCTAAAGTTGTGGAGAGAGAAGTGCCAGACAGATACTCTGAGAGAAACTACTGGAGTGCCAGAGAGAGATACGGTTGAAGAAATCAGATGTCTATTCCTTGGCCATTGAAAAGATACGTTCTTAATATGCCCATCTAGAGAACCATTTGCCTCAATAAAAGCATCTAGTTTATAATGTCTTTTTAAAAGGACAAAGAAAAGAGAAAATCCATCGAGTCTGGAAGTAATGGGATGCCTTCAGGTATATGAACCAGTATAGGTAGTAGATCCAACCTCTAGATTTGTCAAGCATTAGGATTTGGAGTTCTAGGACGTGGTGATATAATTAATTATTACAAGACTAGCCATGCTTCACATTGAAGAACACTAGGTAATCGATAAATAACACATATATAGAATGCTCAGACAGATAGTGTGTCATTGTCAAGGTATTGCCTAGGCAGCAAGGGCCCCTTAAGGTCTAAGGTGACCAAATGCCCTATGCAAGGTTCAAGGTTTTGGTCGAAAGTCGAAACCGAAATTTCAACCGAAACTTGTACCTTTTTTTTTTTTTTTTTCAAGTTTCGATGTATGGTTTTGAGGGCCAAATGGCTAAATTAGATCCTGGAACTTGCAGGACACCCTATTTTAGGCCATCTAAACATAGCGGAACTTTTAGATTTTAAAAATCGTACCCAAAATGGTAGTTTGATTTTACCCTAGGTTAGTAGTGACGTAGTGTACACTGTATACATTCTCTAATATTGGTTATTCTAGACATTGTTTAGCACTAGAACACATAATTCAAGTAAAACAATTTAAATGTGTATTAGGAATGATTCAACGTCAAATTGTAAACTATTTCTTAAATCATGGATCATACATGGTTCGTCACAAAGAGTAAAATATATCGGAGTCAACAATAGTACAATACAAGCATTGAGTCACCCCTATGCTCATCCTAGAGTCCTAGACTCCTAATATTGAAACGAGTGCCAGGCTGGATCAAAACCACTAGAATGTTGTTGATGTCGAATCAAGCTTCCTCTGACTGAATCACAAAAGATGCCTATGCCATGGTATGGCGAAAGAAACACTTGAAGCCACCCACAACAGCCCTATAAATGGAATCGTCGATGTACTCGAGGTACCCTTACCTAGGGTATGCATCTCCAAACTGTAAGGAACTAGATTAAGAACCTCATGTATGGCTAAAGGGCAAAGAACTCAAAGATGTCCACAAAATCTGACCTAGTGTGTGACTGGCCCTCATACTCAGCGACAGAGGGTAATGATGATGAAGAGCTAAACTGCCTAAACCGACCATATGCAATATAGTTGGAACCAGTGCTCCCGTGCCATATCCATATGATGGTACAGGCCACTGCCCCCCATGCATACCAATCTACTCCGTACTCAGGCCTCTGAGAGTATCAATCAAGCACATAACATCGATCATCGATGTCCATGGACTCCATGCTGTCATGCTGCTCAGGTGGTGGTATGAATCAGCAACGCGGGCCTCTCAAGTAAGCTACATGTATGGGGGCATGTCCATCATAGTCCTCATCCTGAGTGGCATGAGTAAACTAAGTCTCACCTATAAATCGCACCAGCTTTGACTCCTGGTAGTGGTACCTCTCACGCAATCCCCCATCACCATCATCAGAAGGGGATGGTGTTCGAGTGTCGCCACTAGAATGTGACCAGTTAAGGTCCTTATCATCATCAACACCATGCTGAGTCTCGAAAGGTTGGGGGTGTCTGTGAATGAACACGACCCTCTCGAGACGCCATATACTCATCCACATCAGCATCCATCTGACTAGCTATCTCGTGGTCAGGCCTACCCGTAGACCCTAGCTTGATCCATAATAGGGTCACCTCAATCATTGACCCACTGTCATAGGGGATCCTCCTCATCATTTGAGTCAACCTCGAAAATGATGGCAATCTTGATCAGATCTTTACCACCACCATCCATGCCTTGGCGTATGTGTTGCATCCTCAATCTCATGTTATAATGCACATACACCAACTGCTCCAGTCGTTTGTGGCCCAATTGGTTCCGCCTCTTTGAGTATATGAGTGAGAATGTACTCCAGTTGCACTCACATCCAAAGTTGGAACAAGTTTGGGAGAGCACCTTGATTGCAATCTGTTGATGTATACATTGATGCTGCCTTTCCCTAATAGTTCGAGCTTTTAGGTGAAACGGTAGTCATCATTATCTTTCTCCAGTTAGGTGCATCTCTCTTATAGAGCACTGACCACTCGCCTGCATTAAAAATTAAAATACTAAGATTATTCATGTTAAGTGATTGTACTTGGTGCATAGGTATATGAACTCAACGAAGACAAGATGATAAATAATGCAGTGGACCTACCATGTTATGTGCCTTCTCTAGCAGAATTTGAGGCTACACTACCAAAACTCCCAAGAGCATCCTTGAAAGTCTTTATCTATACTCATTTCAAACATGCTTCGCATTAGTACAAAATCGAGTAATTTCATTTCTTATAAATACTGGACAAATTAGTGACTACCAAGTCTCACCTCATTATTGCATTTCGCCTATAGACTTGCATTAGGCTCCAACTTAGCCACCACATTTCTACTGCTTCTATAAGTGATTCATCCATCCCAAGTCGTCGCTTGTAATGGTACTTGGGATTGAGATAGTATGCTGAGAATTACATAAATAACTTATCAATGCTTATGAATATGTAAATCGAATGTAAATTAACTTGTACTCAACAATTTCCAGGAACACCGACCCACCACGAGGTAATGCTGCTCTCAAGGAACTAAAACTCGTCTCGAGTACAGGTTTTGACCTGGCCAAATAGCGAGTTGGATCGAGATTTTGACGAGTTGGGGTCTTTTTTTTTTTTCAACTCAATGGCTGGTTTCGGTGGGTTTTAGACCTAGTTTGGTCATGAAAGTTGGTATACAACCTATTTTGGGCCATTTAAACACAATGGCACTATCAAGTCTTTAAAAATCAAAGTCCAAATAGGAGTTTCACTTAATAGGAAACTAGGACAAACACTTATTTAGGCCTAATATCATTTAAGTAAATGTTTTTGTATTTGTATTTCATTTACTTAAAATATTATTCATAAATAAGAAAATACCCCCGTATTTGAATCCAATAAAATAGTTACAAATAAAATTCCAAAAGGACAAAAATTCAACCCCCAGTTCAAGAACAAAAACTGGATTTTCAGCAGTAGGTGCAATTTTTAACTTTTTAATGTTGGGGTTTTTCTCAAATCTAAAAATTCCATAGTTCTTAATATGGCAAAACATTGCTAATAACCAAAAGTGCAGTAAAATATTCATTTGCTAATAACCAAAACTCCAAAAGTGCGGTAAATTAAGTTTGACCAGTACATAACTCCTTCAATATAAATCAGATTTAAGCAATCTTGGCTTTCCAACAAGTCCAAGATTGCTTAAATCTGATTTATATTGACGGAGTAATGCACCGGTCAAACTTAATTTGGTGTGCGCGAATGCTGTAAAAATTGCTCTGAATGAAAATATCTTTTTGGACATCAAAACAAATGAATATTTTACCGCACTTTTGGTTTTTAGTAATGTTTTACCATATCAAGATTTATGGAATTTTTAGATTTGAGAAAAACTCCAACATTAAAAATTTGGAAATTGCACCTACCGCTGAAAATCCAATTTTTGTTTTTGAACTGGGGGGGTTGACTTTTTATCCTTTTAAAATTTGATTTTTTAACTATTTCTATTGGATTCAAAAAGGGGTATTTGCTTATTTATGAATAATATCTTACGTAAATGAAATACAAAAAACATTTACTTAAATGGTATTAGGCATAAATAAGTATTTATCCTGGTCTCTAGCATAAATAAGTGTCTGTATACCAAGATTTCCCACCGAGATGACCAAAACCACGAGACCTCCCCGAGATGGGGTAATAAATGGTATCGCCTAAGATCTCGTCTCGAGCCCACAAACAAGCGAGATTTTCGTCGAGATCTCGCAAGTTTTAGTTCCATGGCTACTCTCACGCGATCCTTCATCATCTCCATGGCAACATACTAATTTGGCTAGGTAGGCTTCTTCTCAGAGTCTACCACCCTTAGTACTTCTCCACTGGCTCTATTATAAGAACCTTCTTCAGGTCTTGCCAGAACAGGTCAAAGATGGTAGCCTGTGCTGCCCTACCCTGTGGCGAACCTGACTTCCTCCAACCAAACCAGTCTTCTGAAGCAAACATAGACCTCAGACCAACCATTTTCGCCTGAAAACTCTTCAATGCAATATAGTAGGTGGCGAATCGAGTCATGCCAGGCCTCACCAAATCTCCTTCGCACTTCTCCCTCAACGTCTATAACGTGTATCTATGATTGTAGACAAATGTCTTGTTCGCTCAACCACACCAGCTACCAAGGATCTTTCCCCCATGTCCTTAAGCATGAGGTCAATGCAGTAGGCTGCACATGGTGGCCAAACGAGGTGGATTCTATTGTTGTGCCTGTTCATCAAACTTTCACCTGCCTTCTTAAAGTTGCTCTTGTTGTCCGTCACCACTTAGACAACATTGTGTGGCCCTACCTCATCCACAACATCCTTCAACAACTTGTAAATATATGTTGCATCCTTTTTCTCTTTGGGTGCATCCATAGACTTTAAAAGGATAGTCTTACCATCACAATAGACCATGAAGATGATGATGGACTGTCTAGAAAATCCAGTGCAATCATCACACATTATAGTCACTCTATAATTCTCCCATGTCCCCTTCAATGTGTCAATGTACTCATCCAACTCCTTTTATTGGGGCAAATATTCATCAATTCCTATGGAGTGGGCCCCTTCACTCCTGGGCCAGCCTTCCCTCCAGTATCAAGTATGGTCTGGTAGTATGTTCGCAAAGCAACATGGTTGTCAAGGTGTTGCTTAGGCCCCGGCTAGGCATCCAGGCAGATTTTTGGGATCTGGGTGGTTGTCACCTTAGTGGTATCGAGCAGATTTTTGGGGTTTGAGCGGTTGCCGCCTTAATGGCGTCAAACGCCTTGGTCCTTATTAATGCCGATTATCATTTAAGTAAATGATTTTATATTTTACCTAAGATATTATTCATAAATAGAAAATACCCCCTATTTGAATCTAATAAAAATAGTTAAAGAAAAAACAAATTCCAAAAGGATAAAAAGTCAACCCCCAGTTCAAGAACAAAAACTGGATTTTCGGAAGTAGGTGAAATTTTCAACTTTCTAGTCCTAGGGTTTTCCTCAAATCTAAAAATTCCATAAAACTTAATATGGTAAAACATTGCTAAAAACTGAAGGAGCGGTATAATATTCATTTGTTTTGATATAAAAAAAATATTTTCATTCAGAGTGATTTTGATACCATTCGTGCACACTAAATGAGATTTGACCGGAACATAACTCCTTCAATATAAATCAGATTTAAGCAATCTTAGATTTGTTGGAAAGCTGGTTTTGTGCTCTAACTAATACAAAAGGACTCATGTAAAAATAAAATCATTTGACCAGACAACTTCTTAGAGAATAAGAACATTTCTCTAAATCGAGAGCAGTTTAATTACTTATAGATAAGATCATATTTTCTAAGAACAGTATAAATCAACTGTATGTTTTGATTGTTTCACACTTCCAATAGCTTGCTTCATTAGTTCTGCTGCCTTCTAGTTCTATGTTGATTTTTGATGACCTGATGTGGATTAACATTGATTTTTTATGACTTTTTTTTTGTGAATAAACAATTCAATTATGAAAACCCCAAAGGGAAGGGAAAGAAGAAAAAAAAGGGGGGGGGGGACTATACAAACCACAAGCCCTAAGGAACCGGGATGTGAGACTAGAATAGAGAAATATCTAGACCCCAGGAGACAACAATGAGCCTGTGTTAGAGTTATTAAAAGCTATGTATAAGGGTAGTTTAGGAACTAGCCTTATGTCTAGTTTCCTCTTTATGTAATTTCTATTTTTCCTTTTTTTTATCTTTTACCAACCTAGAGAGTTGAATGTAATTCTCTTTTAATTAGTAATGAAGTCAATTGGGTGTGTGGAGAAGTCTCTCAACACACAAGTTCTTTCCACCGAAATACACTCTTCTTCTCCCTCTTGTCTCCTTCTTCTTCCTCTTCCTCCTCCATCTTCTTCTTCCTTTCTTACTAGCTTCCCTAACCTAAAAACCAACTTGGTATCAGAGCTAAGGGTTTAAGAGTCGCATCAGCCTTCTTGTTCCTATTCTTTTTCCTTCCTTTGGAATCCTAGAATTCAAGGGATTCCAATGAAGAGGCTCCTATGTGAATAACTTTGCTGAAATGGTATGAGATAGGTTCTATACAACCTATTTCAGTGATTGAAGAGGTTGTTTGAGCTGCATTGGATGTTCTATGAAGTTATAAAGGCAACCACGATTCTGCTAGGGTTTCCGCCAGCTTTCAGTTGCAATCCCTGGTTTGTCTACTTTTCGGCATGTATTTGGATCTTGGAGCAGCTCACTAGAAACGTTTTTAGGTCCTCTTTAGGCCCCCTGTGCTCTCCCTTGCTGGATGTTGAATCCATTTGAGAACAACAGAGTTTTGTGGAGTTTCTTCTCTGCCCAGGTAAACCCGATACTGCTGCAATCTTCTTGTTCTTGCTTGTAGAGCACAATGGGCTTCTCTTGTTGCTGTGGAGTGACTATGGACACCTCTATTTGAGGTCTTGGACTTTGTTTGAGTCATTTTTTACTTCTGAAAAGTATCGGAGTGAAGTTCTGTCCAGCTTTTACTTAACTTCTCTCTTGCTGGAATTTTCTTATTGTGTTAAAATCCTTGTTTAGGTCGAGTGTGTACTCCCCATTTGTAGTTGGTACTCTTGTTTATGGACAAGTGCCATTTTCCTTACACTATGGCTGAATCAGAAACTTTTGGACTTGGTTCGGCTGATTTACAGCCCACTCCAATAGCTCCTCAGCTTGTTTATGAGAATTCACACCCACAGATTTCTATTGTGAAGCTTGACAATACTAATTACTTGGTCACATTCAGTGAAGCTTTCCCTTAGAAGCAAAGGGAAACTTGCGTATATTACAGGTACTGCTAAAGCCCCAGAGATTGGCTCTGCTGCCTATAAGAAATGGGAGACAGAAAATTCCACAGTTATGACATGGCTAATCTTCTCCATGAAGCCCGAGATTGGGAGAAGATTTATGCGCAAAGAAACTGCCAAGGCAATTTGGGACAGTGTCTCCGAGACCTTTGACAAGGTTGGTGACTTTGCCAAGGTCTGTCAACTTCACCAGAAAATCAATTCAATGAGGCAGGGTGACAGGACTATCTTTGAGTACTACAATGCTTATATTAGCCTTTTGGAGGAGTATGACTACTACAAGGATCTCCAATTGACCAATCCAGAGGATGAAGCAAAGGTGCATCGCACTCTTAAGAAGGAGCGTGTTTTTACTTGGTAGCCTAAACCTTGATTATGAACCTGTCAGACTCCAGATTTTAGGCCGGTCTCCTCTTCCATCTTTTGATGAGGTTTGTAGCTACCTATAGAGTGAGGAGACTCGGCGTGTTACTATGGAACCAGCGCCAGCATCATCCCTTGAGAGGTCAGCTCTCAATTCTGGTTCTTCCCAATACACCCGTGGAGGTGGTAGAGGCCAGGGGCCCAACCGTGGGGATGACAGAACAGTAGAGATAGATGGTGCTAGTGGAAATGGCAGAGACAGGTTTAAATGTGATCATTGTGGGAGATATGGACAACCAAAGATAGATGTTGGACTCTTCATGGCCGTCCCCCTAGTACACGAGGTGGTGCTCGTGGTGGCCATAGAGGGGGAGCCCGAGCACACTCTTTGATGACCAAGGCAGATGCTACACAGGATGACTCCACTTTGATTGATGCAGTGGTTCACCGGGTCATGTCACAGCTGAGCACATCTCCTACACCAACAATGGCCAGCTCCTCTTCATCCTCAGCTTTACAAGTCTCTACCTCAACTTCTACTGCAGCCTAGTCTTGGGTCGTTGACTCTGGTGCTACTGACCACATGACTAGTACGTCCCATTATTCCTATACCATCTGCTCTGGTAAGGATAAGGTTAGGGTAATTGATGGCACCCTCTCCTCCATCTCTGGCAAGGGCAGCATCCCGGTTACCTCATCCATTTCTCTTACTTCTGTCCTTCATGTGCCTAACCTTACCCTCAATATTTTATCTGTGAGTCATTTAACTAAATCTTTGAATTGTTGTGTCACCTTTTTTCCTTCTTACTGCCTTTTTTAGGATTTGGTGACGAAGAGGATTATTGGCAGTGGTCGTGAGGATCAAGGCCTTTATCTTTTTGAACCTGTTTTGCCCACAGCTCTGTCCGATGTGGTGGACGTAATGATAGTAGTTTTGTGGATTCTGTTATGTTATGGCATGACGAAACAATTACCTCACTTATTTTCTTCTATTGCCTATTCTCATTTTATTCAATGTGAATCATGTATGTTTGCCAAACACTGTCGTTCACCTTATCCATATCATGTTAATAGATCTGCTTCTCTTTTTTATATTGTGCATACAGATGTTTGGGGACCTTCCCTTACTACCTCTTTATTTGGCTATCGTTACTTTGTTTCCTTTGTTGATGATTTTTCTCATACTACTTGGATTGTTCTTATGAAGCATAAAAGTGACGTCTGTGATGCATTTAAAATTTTTTATCAAATGATCCTTACTCAGTTTGATACTCGAATCAAAATTGTTCGTTCTGATAAAGGGGGGGAGTACATGTTTGGTGGCCTCCAAACCCTTTTTACTGACAATGGTATTATCCATCAACTAGCATGTGTTGACACACCCCAACAAAATGGGGTAGTTGAGAGGAAAAATCACCATTTATTGGAGGTCGCTCGGAGTCTTCTCTTTAGCATGTATGTTCCGAAGACCTTCTGGTCTGAGGCTCTTCTAAATGCTTCTTTTCTCATAAATCGCATGCCAACCAAACTCCTTGGTTCCAAATCTCCCTTAGAAACCTTATCTCCAAAGGGTTCTGCTTTCTCTCTTTCTACCAAAGTCCTTGGTTGTGTTTGTTATGTGCATGTTAACAAATCCCATCGCACGAAACTTGATCCCAAGGCTCTCAAGTGTCTCTTTCTTGGGTATTTTTTTACTTCCAAAGGCTACAAGTGCTATCATCCTTCTTCTCGTCGGTGTATTCTCGCCAAAGATGTCACCTTCCTTGAATATGTCCCTTTCTTTGCCCATTCTCAGCATCCTCTTCAGGGGGAAGAATTGTGGAAGTGAACAAGCTACTAATTTCCTTCATTCTCCTCTACCTATCTCTCCTTTTATGCTTGACATTGGAAAACACAAGACTGTGGATGTGGATGATACTGATATTAATCAAGTGTGGATATTAAATTGGTTGAAACAAAATTGGTTGTTGAAAGTGGTTCTGGTAATGAGAGGAATTACCACATTCAGTACAAAAAAAGTGAAAGCTTGAAGAGTAAAGGAAAGAAGACCTGCCAAGAGTCCTCTTTAGATCCACATCCTGAGATTCATTCTCCTCAATCAGGTAACATACCTCCTCTTACCTCTGATTTAGACCTTCCTATTGCAATTAGGAAAGGCTAAAGAACTTGTACTAATCCTATATCCCAGTTTGTTATGCTCTCTCAACTACAGGTCTTGCCTTTACTGCGGCTCTCTCTTCTGTTACTATCCCCAAGACTATTACTGAGGTTATGTCTGACCCAAAATGGAAGCAAGCTATGGTTGAGGAGATGATAGCACTTGAGAAAAATGGTACTTGGCAATTAGTGGATCTTCCCAGGGGACGAGTCCCAATTGGATGCAGATGCGTCTACTCTACACAGTCAAGTATCAATCCGATGGTATAGTTGAAAGGTATAAGGCAAGATTGGTGGCGAAGGGGTACAGCCAAGTTTATGGCATTGACTCTCAGGAAACATTTGCTCCTGTGGCCAAGCATAACTCTATCCGAGTCCTATTATCATTGGCTGCCAATAAAGATTGGCCATTATCAGTTAGATGTGAAGAATGTCTTCCTTCATGGTGACTTGGAAGACATAGTGTACATGTAAACTCCATCAGGTTTTAAAATTCCTTCAGTTGAAGGGAAAGTATTTCTGCTCAAGAAGGCATTGTATGGTCTCAAACAGTCACCGAAGGCATGGTTTGAGCACTTTCAACTGGCTATTCTAAAGAATGGATATTCCCAGAGCCAAGCTGATCACTCTCTCTTTACCAAGCGGGGCAATGGTACCATTACAGCCCTTATTGTCTATGTTGATGATATTGTAGTCACTAGAGATGATACAACTGAGATAAAAAACTGAAGATCTACTTGGCTCAATAGTTTGAAATCAAAGATTTGGGTCACTTGAAGTACTTCTTAGGAATTGAAGTATCAAGGTCCAAGAGAGGAATAAAACATATGTCAACAGAAGTTAGTTCTTGATCTGTTGACAAAGACAGGGATGTTAAGCTGCAAACCAACAAATTCTCCTATTGAGCAGAGCCACAAACTAGGAGAAGACTGTGGTTCCTCCCTTGTTGATTCGAGAAAGTACCAGAGGCCAGAGGGGAAGCTTATCCTGTCTATGACACACCCAGATATTTCTTAAGCAGTGGGGGTGGTAAGCCAATTTATGCATGCCCCTAAGAGTGGGCACTTGGACCCTGTGTTACTATGTACCGCATTCTCAAATATTTAAAGTCTTCTCTGGGGAAAGGACTGTTGTATGCCAAACATGACCACTTGAGAGTGGAAGGTTTCACTGATGCCGATTTGGCTGAATCCATCACAGATAGGAGATCTACCTCCGGGTAATGTACCTTTGTGGGAGGAAACTTGGTGACATGAAGAAGCAAAAAACAGCCTATTGTAGCCAGATCCAGTGCAGAAGCAGAATTTAGAGCTATGGCTCATGGAGTGTGTGAGCTCATGTGGTTGGAAAGACTTGGTCAGGAACTGGGATTTGGCACTGAAGGCCCTATGAGACTCTACTATGATAACATGGCAGCCATCAGTATTGCTCACAATCCTACGCAACATGACAGAACCAAGCACATTAAAGTTGATTGGCATTGCATTAAAGAGAAGATAGACTCTGGCTATATTTGTACACCATTTGTGAAAACTGGTGATCAATTGGCGGATATCTTCACCAAGGCACTTACCTCTCCTTAGTTTGGTACTCTCCTATGCAAGCTGGGAATGCACGAGATTTATTCTCCAGCTTGAGGGGGAGTGTTAGAGTTATTAGAAGCCATATAATAAGGGTAGTTTAGGAACTAGCCTTATGTCTAGTTTCCTCTTTATGTAATTTCTGTTTTTCCTTTTTTATCTTTTACCACCCTAGGGAGTTGAATGTAATTCTCTTCTAATTAGTAATGAAGTTATTTGGGTGTGTGAAGAAGTCTCTCAACACAAGTTCTTTCCACCGAAATACACTCTTCTTCTCCTTCTTGTCTCCTTCTTCCTCTTCCTCCTCCATCATCTTCTTCCTTTCATACTTGCTTCCCTAACCTAAAAACCAACTGCCTGTTCCCTGGGGAATCACAAAGAGAGCCATGAGGGAGCATGTGAAGTTTGGAGCTGACATAAAAAAAGATGGCTTTCCAAATCATGTCAAAAGAGCGAGATTTGGAGGTCAATCTACGAAATTCCTCTCCATCCAAATGTGTGAGATAGCTGCCCAAACACTAGTTTGCCAATGGTGTCACAGATAGATTTGCCTGAAAAAGTCATATCCATCCAAAGCCACTCCCGAGCGAAGTGTAAGTCTCCTAGAACGGGGCCAAATAGAAGCTAGGGCTTTCGTCCAAATATTGGAGGCAAGAGGGCAGGAAAAAAAAGTTGGTTGACGTCTTCAATGCCATTCCAGCAAAGGGTGCATGAGGGGGCTACAGGGATGTGGCGGCGAAGGAGAAAAGCTTGGGTGGGGAGGCAGTTATTTAAGGGTTCTCTAAGACTAAGTTGTGTTGCGCCAGGGAATGAGTGGGGCATGAGTCTTGACAAAGTCCCAGGCAGATCTAGTACTAAAGAGACCAGTAGGGGAGGGGGACCAGATGTACTAGCAGGCGGCGTGGGGCGGGGGGAAAGGCGAGGGAGAGTCGCACAGACCTGGTTAAGGCATTGAGGGAAGGGGAATGGAGGGGACCACAAACCATGGAAAATGATAGTAGAGAGGGGCAAATTTAGGAATGCCCTGAGAGTAGACCGAACGAGCACCAACAGAGTTGAAGAGAACTCCAAAGGGATGCCAAGGATTAAGCCAGAGGGAGGTGGATGACCCATCTGCGTACTCAAAAGATATAGCTCTAAGAACTATGGGTCGGAGGAGAAGGATTTTGCGCCAAACCCAAGAAGGGTCTGCGGGCATGGGGACAAACTAGATGGAATCATTTTTTAGGAGATAGGAGTAAGCCCAGTTGACCCAGATGCAGTCATGCTTGGTGGAGATCTTCCAACTTAATTTTAGGATACCCGCATTATTGAAGTCCTTGATTCTGCGCAGGCCTAGACCTCCTTCATAGTTAGGGAGACAAATGGAAGCCCAACTAATTGGATGGAGGAATTTGGAACAATCTTAACCTTTCCAGAGAAATGCACAGAAAAGAGATTCTATGGCTTTGATGGTAGATTTGGGGAGCGCATGGATGCCACACCAATAAATGTAATCAGCACAGTAAACAATGCTGGAGCTTACCCTTCCAAAGCTTGAGCTTTTTCCTGATAAGGTCCAGCATGGGGGTACAGTGATGGCCAGTAAGCCTACCAGAGATAAGGGGAAGACCCAGGTATTTGACTACCAGAAAGCCAATAGTGAAACCCATGAAGCAAAGGAGAGTTTCCTTATCGGAATCAAGGTTGCTCGATAGGAAGATTTGCGATTTCAAGAGGTTGATTCGGAGACCGGAAAGACTCTCAAAGAGCTGAAGGGAGGACATAATGGAAGAGATGGAAGAGGGGTATGCTTTGGAAAAAATCATGAGGTCATCAGCGAAGGCAAGATGGGTGAGCTTAAAGGATTTTTGATGACTTGATGTGACTTAATGTTAATTTTTTGATGATATGAGGTATATATTATAACACAGTAAACAATGTTAGAAATGAGGGATAATAAAAAATAACACTTGGGCGCCTTGGTCACCTAGGCAACGCCTAGGCAGGCGCCTTGTCACCTAAACGCATAGTCACCCCTCCACTGCCTTGGGTCGCCTTGCAGCCTTGACAACTTTACTAACCACCTCGGACTTGCTTTTAAGTTCTTTGTTTGGTATCTTGAGTCCTGCATATCAGAGGATTCCGCTAAAGAACCTCAATGGGATCATCAACAGGTACAGGTACAAGTCGTGGGGGTGCCCTCGCACCCTATGATCTCTTGAAAGGCAAATCCCCCTGCCTCTGCTTCTTCCTCCTCTCCCTGTGGGCCCTGCCTCTGATGCAGCTGCTCTAGAGCCAGAAGCACCAGCTCCTTTCCCCATTTCTGCAGCCCTAACCTTCTCCACCTGATGTAAGGCTCGGCTCTCTGTCCTAGCCTACTGGAACAGTCTCCACTCTACCTCTGTCTCGAAATCCTCAGGCCTATAATCACTGTCAGAGTCATCAAATGCAGCCCGTGGGTCTCTCTCTAACACTACCTCATCAAGCTCATCTCTTGCCTTTTGCATTTCGGCCTTCTTCTGTCGTCCTCTCTTCAAGAGCTTAGCCATGGCTTGTTGTACCTCATAAGGAACCTAGGTGCATTTTGCCACATCCATGTAGCCACCAGCCAGATGCCACTTCATTCTAGTAGCCCCTCCTAAATTTAATATCTTGTAACAATAATTACACTGAGACTTTTTCTTGTCATTTCCTCTATGCACTCCGTGCCTCCATGCTATGTCTCCACCTCCACCTCGACCATAGTGCAATCTGCTTATTTTTACGCTGTTACATCAAAAAATGCATGGATTATTAGCTATTCTACATCATTTTTCAAACTCCTAAAACAATCATATAACTATTTCCTATTTTTCCCCCAAACTCATTTTTTTGGCATATCTAGTGCACGAGGCTCCCGCCACTGTGAGGTCCGTGGAGGGTCATAATGTAAGCATCCTTACCTCTGTTTTTTTTAGCTAAAAATAATTTTTAAAACTAGAATAATAACATAATTTATCAAAAATAATAATGGAATGGGACATGAATCATCAGTTTCAGTTGTAAATACAAAAACAATACTTTCATCAATTTAAAAGAATTTTCAAACCAAAAAATAAAATTTTCCCTTTTTCTGAATTTTCTGTAATTTTTTAAAATAAGTTTTAAAATCCAAAAATAAAAATAATTACTTTTCGGACAGGAAAAAAAAACCTGAATCCGTGAGGCCATAGAACAGCCAGCGGTATCCACGATATATAAAATTGACCTCCAAACACTAAGAATCTTATTTTTTCACATTTTTGTTGCAAGAAAATCATTTTTTCATAAAATTTTAAAATAGATATATTTAAAAAATGAAAATGACATCCGGCTCCATGAAGTCATAAATCGGGCTACAATGTTTAACATATAAAGAAATGAATAACAACCACCAAGTATTTATCCTATTTTTTTGCCAAAATTAGTTTTGAGGAAAAGTGAGTTACCTCCAACTTTGGATCTTGCACAATTCTTGTTGTTGGGCGCAAATCGTCGCTTCCATTACATTCGTCTACTGGCCAAGCACTGGTTCCAAGCTTGTATGGCAGTCAATTGGCCAAAATAGCAAAAAAAAAAATGAAATTTTGGAGGTTTTATGTCGAAATCATGCGGAACTCACAAAAATGGTCAAAATTTTGACCCATTTCATATGAAACATGGTATTTATATAAAAGTGTTTGTACCGTTTCGACCGAAATTTCAGCGAAACGAAATATGTTACTGAAATTTTGGTCAAAACCTTGTATTATTTGTATATTGAAGTAGGTTTCGTTTCAAGACCTTGAGAAACCAAAACGAAACCCAAAATTTTGCGAAACCTCGTACTTTTGGCCCTATGTCCCAATGCACCTCCCCAAAACCTAATGATTTTGACCTCCATATGTTACATATTTAAATGATTTCTTGTCCACCCTTAAATGTTTTTATAATCTACTTCACCCCCTTATATTCTAATTTTGACCTTTGTAAGCCGACACTATACATATATTTACACTTTAAGATTACGGCTGCCTGGAAAATATGACCTGGTAAGTAACATATGGCTCCAGCCGTGGTAGCTTGGCCTCACAAAGACATAACCTAGCATCAAGGCAATGATGGGCCACAGACACTCGCTTTGCCCCCATAACCATGGATGAATGGATGAGGGATATCAACTATGATGATTTACTCGCACACAATAAAGACCAGTGACGGCACCAATGAGGAGTAAAATTGAAAAGTTCATGGCTTTAAGACAACAAGAGGGAAACAAAGAAGGGCATTCACCTAGATATTGGAGAAGAGCATGAGAACCCATAATTTCATTGAAGTATATAGCTCTATGTAGAGAGCCATACAGGTATAAGATCAATGTAGCAGACCCCAAGTAGCTGGCAATTGATATACTTTCACCGAGTTAGCTGATTTTTTCTTCATACTTTCGGAACGTAATGATGGCTCTTTAAGCATTATTTGATTTGAATTGAATACTAACCATACTGGAATTGAATGCTACGTATTTGTACCCATGCAGTGTTGTGCCAACTTGTACACAAGGGGCCTTTAGGGGGTTTAGGGTAATATTATACATATTTCCATTTGGTGAACGACTGGAAAAATACCAATATTTACATTGAAAATGTCAAACTATAAGGTTGGACCACATGATAAAAACACACACGAGGATTAAAGATGGCAGTGCAAGAACAACAAAGATTACCAGATGCTCCAATTCGGTTAAAGTAAACCAATGTAGCAATCACCATCCCTGTGGTAGTTCGTCCCCGCCCCATTTGACAATTAAAGACTATCTCCGTGTTTATATCTGTTTGCAAAATCCTATGAACCTGAACAAAATAATGAGAGAGAGTGCAATAGTTATTGATGATAATTTTATTTTTGAAATATGTTTCTGAAACCTCAAAATTAGAGATTTCTGACAGATGAGACAGTAACAGTCGCAGATCTGTAAGAAAAAAGTGAACATCACAATACCGACTATGTTCCAACCATTACCAAATATATGGGGGGAACTGCTGCTTCTATATATTATGCAAAATTTTACATGTGTTTAATGCTCAATAGCTTGCACATCATGCAAACAAGGGGATGCAAGAGGCGGACAGCTAGCTCCATAATTGAATGCATTAAAACTTGGGTGAGGGAACTTCCCTATCCGGCCAAGGTGGGCACTCAAGGGTCTGCCAGAGATGGATTAGTCTTGCAGTGTCTTGGTTTGTTGGCTCCTGTACCCAGGAGGAAGTGCCCTATCCCGGTGTACTGGTGCCCCCCCTTTATCTCGGTTAAGCTGAATGTGGATGGCGCTTGTCGTGGTAACCCTGGCCTGGGCGGCGGGGGAGGGATCATTAGGAACCGACAAGGGGAGGTCCTGGCTGCCTTCTCTAACTTTTATGGCCTTTGTACTAATTCTCTGATGGAGCTGAGGGCTTTGACGGATGGGCTGAAGATGTGCGAGGAGATGGGCCTTAGGGACATGGTGGTTAATTGTGATTCAGAGGCAACTATCAAGGTGGTTAACATGAAGAGGTGTAGTCTGTGGAGAGGATGGTATTACTACAAGGAGATTCAGGAGTTAGTGGTTGCCACACGGGCCTGTGTTTCGTTTGCCTTTCGGAAAAGCAACAGAGCGGCTGACTGGTTGGCCAACCTTTCGTATGACACTAAGACTTCAGCCAGGTTTCAACCTGGGTGCATCCCTTTGGGACCTTTCCAGGCCATTCTCCGTGAGGACAAGGCTGGATTACCTGTCCTACGGAATTAATGGCCTTTTGTCTTGCTCATGTAAGGGTTGGTTAGGCTTTTTTGAGTGGTGTGTCCTGTTGTCTTCGTGGGCTGGGGTAAGGCGGAATGTCCCCCCCTGTATTCTTTATTATTTTATTTGATTTTAATAAAAGCTTAGGGGCCAGCCCGGGTCCCAGGTAATATTCGGGTCAAAAAAAAAAAAGGGGGATGCAAAACCTAAGTGGAAAAGAGCAAGGAATGAATTCGAAGGAGGAATTTATTCAACATCAATATCAAGAGAATTAAAGGAAACTAATCTACGGATAACCGAACAACCAAAAATGACCTAAATAGGTACGTCTTCAACACTGAGTGAATGGTAAAACCTATTTTAGTTCCCTAAGTCAAACCAGAATGTCCTTAAATCCAAACACATGTCCAGCTTGGAAACAGACTACAGTAAACCCGTTACCATTATATGCACCTAAGGAACCAATGGAGAAAAAGCATTAGAGGATGTTGATCTAAATGTATCCTTGAGATGATAAATGAAGTCATCAAGCATTATCATGCAAGATTAAAACTCGCAAATCATGTCACGGTTAAATAACATCACTATACAAAAGAAAAAAGACAAGGTTAGATTGTCAACGGATCCCATTGATCTAAATAAAGATCCATACAAATTTTGCTCCAGATTTTAGAAGGGGAAAACAAAACAAAAAACCTCTGGCTTGGATCCATATATCCAAAACTAAATGGATCCTATTCAATGGATCGGATCCATGTTAGATTTGGATACGTGTCCCTGATGTTAAGTCACTTAAGTGATTTCAAAAATAAATAAGCCCTACCCTTTCGAGGATATGGTTGGATTCAGGTACAGACAAGACTCGAACAACTCAACTTGAATCTGATCAGAAATTCTAAATGGACCTACTTCCAAGATCCAAACTTGGCGTTAAATAGATGCGGACTGGCCTGGATCTCAAATCAGACCTCCTCTTTTTATTCCTTAAAGCCCCAAAGATGACCTCCTACTACAACATTGTGACATTCTTGTAAACAACTGAGCTATAAAGGTCATCATTCATGGATAGATATCCAGGGTAGATCCATGGTTTAAAGTATCAACCAATACAATACGATATGGACCGATACCGATACGATACATACCAATATGTATCTTTTTTAGAAAATAGTATGTCTCGATTGGTATCGTATTGTATCGGCCAATACGGAATTACGGACTGATACGTACATTAATGGTTCTGTGAGAGTATCAATATGTATTGGCCAATATGGTTTGATACAGACCGATACAGCATGATACATATCGGGGTGTCTTTCTCTCGACTCTACTGGGCTTATCGAATATCCGAGTTTTTTTGCCTCCCTTCTCGAAGAGTGGATGGAATGGCCCAGCCCAATAATGGAAGGTTATAGTACGCAATGCGTTCCATTTGTACGAAATCTTCAAGCTGTTCTATGCCAAGTCATTAGTTAATTAACATGTTAATTAACTGATTATACATAACTTTATCATAAATTTATAATTATTATCTTTTTGTAATTTAAACTTATTTTTAGACTAAATAAATTTGAAATTCTCAATTTTCACAAAAAAAAATTTTTAAAATAAACTAAGATTAGGAATTGACATATTCCCACACATTAACAACATAGGATTAAATGAGGCCGAACTATATTATACAGAAGAAGAGATTTCGGGTAATTCCCTAAAGGGGCGCTGTTCTCTGTGCCGCAGGGCAGCCTGTGCCCAGGCACATGGGGGTGGGCGCAATGACCACCCTGCCCCCCTGCACAGGCTGCCCATGCACTTGGGCACAGGCTGCACTGCGGCACTGAGAACATTCTCCCTTCCCTAAAATGGTGTACTCAGTGCACAAGGTTCCCGCCACTGCAGGGTCCGGGGAGGGTCATAATGTATGCAGCCTTATCCCCACATTATGCAGAGGCTGTTTCCCTGAAATTCACCCTCTTTCAACAAAATCAACCAACACCCATTAATCTTCTGCATGAGCATTTCATAGACAAGGCAAAGAAAATGCATTATGGAGAGCAAGCATTCCCCCAAACTGTGTTATAGGCTTCAATGCACTCCGAATCCTCAAAATTTTGTTTTGAAAAAGCCATGTGCCCACAATTTGGTGGTGAAGTTACTGCTGACATTTTTTTCTTTTTGAAAAAAAATTCGCAAAGTATAATTTTTTTTTTTTGATTGGCGTGAAAATATAATTAGGGAAAATATCATCCCCATCCCCTCTAAGTATCCATAACATCAATCTAGTACCCAAGTTTTGAAAAATGATAATACCCTCCCCTATTTTTAAAGATTCTATCAACCGTACCTAACTGTTAAAAAATGCCATTAAGTGATGACGTGGCTTGTACAAATTTTCTAAAACCCCAAAATACCCTTAATATAATTATATTCTAATTTATTCCAATTTTACTCTCCCCTACTTTCCCAATTTTGCCCTCCCCTACTTTCCATTTTGCTTCTGCTTCTTCTTCCGCTAGCACCACCATCATCGCCACCACTCTTCCACTGCCAGCACCACCGTCATCTTCGTCATCTCCTTCTTCTTCCCAGTTTCCCCCTCTACCCACCCTCAAATTCAATCCCTCTGCATCAACCCTGCCTCTTGAATTAGCAAGAATGGAAGCAGCGTTGCTGGGATGGATGATGGGCAGGTTCACGGCTACCTCGGCGGCGGATTGATGGGCAGATGCAGCAGCACCGCCACCGACAGCGCAGCTGTTGTGGTAAGCACACATCTCCCTGAAGAAGAGATGCTTGGAATTGAGTAGCTTTCTTACCTCCTCCTTCATCTTAGGAGATATATTGTTCATGGTATCTAGTAAGCTCTGGTTCTCCACAACCTTACAAGCCGTTCCCTTTCCGAGGATATCGTTAACCCTATTATACCTCTTATTGAGATCATTAAACTTGTCTTCACACTGCTGTGGAGAAACATTGAAACCCTTCTCTATCATCGCTTTGGATACAGTTTTCCACTTTCCTTTCTTCTGCAACAACCCACCTGACTTCTTTTTCCATGTTCTGGAAGGGTCGGAGGCTTCGCCGCCACTATCATCGCCAATGTAGAAGACAACCATGATGAGTAGCTTCACCATGTTGTTGGTCCATTTCATCCTCTGGCATGGGGATGTTCGTTTGTTCGCATCTCCTCCGCCGCCATCGTCGGCAGTAAAGCCAGGCTCATCTTTGTCACTCCATTGTTGTTGTTGTTGCTGCTGCTGCTGTTTGTCTTTGGTGTTGTAAGGATAGGATTGTTGTTTCATTACTGTTTGTTGAGATTGAGAGTGAAGATCATTGTCGTGAGTGGCGAAGCTCATCATCTGTTGTTCCTGTTGTGGATGATTTTGATGCAGAGGCATCTCTAAACCCAGCATTCTAGAAGCCATGCCTGGAATCATTCCTCCAGGCATTCTATTGGTATCCATAATAACAATAATAAGAGATTGGAATTTAGCTCAAGGAAATCATCAGAGACCAGAATTGCAGAAATTCCCCATCTGGGTTTTTGATGGAATGTGTTTTCGATGGTTTCCAAGATCTTTCCCCACGACCCCACCTAAAATCCGGATGAAAATGTCATTAAAAATGAAATCTTTAAAGCAAGAAGAGGAGAGAGGCTATATAATAAGAAGCAAAAATGGTGGTGGATCACATTAACCGAGACTAATGAGGGAGAGAGACAATGGAAAAAGAAAGAAGGGTATTAGGTTAGAGATGAGGGTATTATTGTCTTTTCCATTTTAGTCTCTTGTTAATAGGGGTAATATTAGAATATCACATAACATAGGGGCATTTTGGGGTTTAAATGAATATATTAAGGCTGATGTCATCACTTAACAGCGTTTTTTAACAGAATGGGTACGGTTGATAGTATCTTTAAAAAGTAAGGGGGGTATTATCATTTTTTAAAACTTGAGTACTGGGTTGATATTAAGGAAACTTAGAGGGGAGGGGGATGATATTTTCACATATAATTATTATTGATTTCAGTTGAAATAGAGTAGTAGAAGTAATTGGAAAGACACTATTTTATACATGTGGAACATAAATGTCACAGGTTCTGGTCAAAATTATTTCATAATTTTTGCAATTTGAATGATTTGTATTACAACTAGATTTTGGTGTCAGATGAAATCTCAGAAATTGAAACCCACAGGAATACTATAATGTACAAAACATGTCATTGGGAACTGCAGCCTGAATCATGGTTCAAGAACTCGGCAAGATCTCTCTTAAAACTCATTTTTTTTCAATTAGCAAGTCGAGATACAAGGCGAAATACAAAGTTACACAGACTTGGTCGAGTCGAGATCTCGGTTCAAGATCTCCGTTCGACCGAGATGTGGACTAAACCCATGTTTAAAAGGGGAAAGATCTTGAACGAGACAGTTGAGATCTCGACAAAAACTCAATGTCTCGGTGAACTCGACAGGGAAACCGGTGGTGAGGGTTTGTTGACGACCTATTCACAATCCCAACCCAGCCATACATGCTTGATGGCAGTACCAGTGGATCAATCCTATTATTCCCATCGCGACCGCCTCTTCTATACCGTAGGATAGGGTACCTTCGGATTGATGACAACACTTTGACATGGGAATCCTATGTGGCACAGACTGAGCCTTACTGACTTCGGAAACATGGCTTGGAAGGATAGAGGTTTATCATATATGTTAGAACTTTTTTTTTTTTTTGGGTGAATAAAAAATTCATTACCAAATACAGCAGCTCCCTTACGGAGCGAGAAGAAAGAAAAGAAAAACCAGCTCCTCAAGTAGGAGAGGGCTGGAGAGAAGTAGAGGACAAACCTCAGGAGACAATAATAAGCCTGTTCCTTGGGGTGTCATTACAAAAAGAGGGAGGTGCTGAAGATAGGCGAGCTTTGATTTCAAGAGAAATGGAATCCCAAATCTGCTGGTGAGTACGAGATTTGGTGGTCCATTTCCTTAGGTTTTGCTCCATCCAGATGTGATTGATTACGGCACAAAAAGCTAATTTACCCACCGTGTCGCAGCTAGAAGGACCAGCAATCCAAAGCCACTCTCTAGTGAAAGGCAATTCTACGACGTCTAGGCCGGCATTTTGCTAAGATCCCCTCCCAAATAGCCGAGGAGAAGGGGCAAGCAAAGAAAATGAGCTCAGTGTCTTCCATATTGTTCCAGCAAAGGCAGCATTAAGGAGAAGCAGCAATCTGGTGATGACGAAGGAAGGACTGAGTTGGAAGGCAGTTGGAGAGCGCTCTAGAGGTTGTGAAGCAGTGACGGGGGAAGTGATGCTTGAACCAAAGAAGCTTTCTCCAGGGAGCAAGGGAACTTTTGATGCGACTATGATCCCAGGCAGCTTTGGCGGAGAAGGAACCAGTCTTGGAAGGTGACCACATGACACAATCACCTCTCCCAAGCTTCATGTTTGGAAGAGCAAACCAAATGTTGGAGAGAGTCTGATGCGAAGGAGGAGGCGGGTCCCAACCAGAGGGGTCAAGGATATCAGCCACCTTTGCATTTCTGGGGATGCCTGAACTGTAGATAACTCTGGGGCTAACAACATGGAGAAGGATGCCCACAGGAGGCCAATAATCCAACCAGTGGGAAGTAGTGGAACCATCACCAATGCGGAATCATATAGCTCCTTGAACAAGGGGACGAGTGGCCAATCTTCCGCTAGACCCAAGAGGTATTAGTGGAAGGGGAGACAGTCCAAATAGAGTCTTACTGAAGGTGCCTTGAGTAGATCCAATCAACCCAAATATTTCTTTTTTTTAAGGCTATCTTCCAAACCAATTTGATGATGCCGGCCAAGTTAACCTCCTTGATTCCTCGAATACCCAAGCCACCCTCTTCTTTTGGGAGGCAGACTGAAGCCCAGCTGATTGGGTGGAGGAATCTACAGGAGTCAGTGCCCTTCCAGAGGAAGGAGGCCATAAGGGCTTCTAAGGCCTTGATAGTAGAATGAAGCAATCCATAAATACCTGACCAGTAGATGTAGGAAGATTCCAACACAGACTTGATAAGAACTAGGCAACCTGCATAAGATAGAAGCTTTCCTTTCTAGAGTTGGAGTCTTTTCCTAATGAGATCTAGCATAAGAGTGCAATGGTGTGCTGAGAGTCCAGCAGGGATCAGAGGGAGTCCCAAATAGTTGACAGGGAGCTGGCCAACTGGAAAGCCCACTTTCTCAATGAGGGCTGCTCTGTCTTGATCAGGAACCCCAGCAAGGAAAAGAAGGGATTTAGAAGAGTTGATGCACAGCCCCGAGATCAATTTGAAGCGATGCAAACAAGTCATAATGGTTTCAAAGGAACTCATGGAGGACTTTGAAAAGATCATGAGGTCGTCAGCAAAAGCCAAGTAGGAGAGCTTGAGAGCTTCGCACTTCGGAATGGGAGAAATAAGATTCTGGTTCATGCATATTTGAATGTCTCTTGAGAGAACTTCTAGAGCCAAAGTGAAGATGTAAGGGGAGAGGGGGCACCCTTGTCTGATTCCTTTTGAGGCTGAGAAGTAACCAGTTGGGCTGCCATTGACTAGAACCGAGAGCCTTGTAGTGGAGATACAAACATGGATCCAGCGAATAAAAGCTGAGGGAAAGCCCATCTTATTCATCACATTGATAATGAAGTCCCATCTTAGAGAGTCAAAAGCCTTGTGAATATCTATCTTCATGAGGGCTGCTTGACAGCAACTAGATCTTTCAAACCCTCTAACAATCTCATTACAAAGAAGGATACTGTCCGAAATACATCTGCCTGGGATGAAAGCCGACCGGTTTTCGCTAACTAGTAAATCCACAACACCTTTGAGTCTGATGGCAAGGATTTTGGCAATGAACTTGTATATCAGATTGCAAAGGGCAATGGGCCTGAATTCCAACATCACAGAAGCCCCTTCCTTTTTGGGAATCAAGCAAAGAAAAGTGTGGTTTACCCCTTTGATTTGACACAGATTGAAGAAGAAGCTCTAGACAGCTTTGATGACGTCTGCCTTAATAATATCCCAAGCTGCTAAGTAAAACCCCATGCTGAAACCATCTGGGCCAAGAGCCCCATTGACTTTAAGGGAACGAATAGCAGCTTCAATTTCTGATTCATCTGGAATAGCCCGAAGAGAAGGGAGCAGCTCCTCAGGGATGAACTTGTTAAGCAGGCTGTTGGGGAAAGAGCCCGGATCTTCTAAAGGACCATTGAATATATCTTTGAAGTGATTGACAGCCATGTCTTTAATATCTTTCACAGTGGTAATAACTGAACCATCAGGAGCCCTTAGCATGAGGATTGAATTTGCATTTGTCCTGGCTTTCAAGGACCGATGAAAATAAGCTGAATTTGAGTCACCCAACTCCAGCCCATTTGATCCTGGATTTTTGCTTGAGGAAGCATTCTTCTTGGGAGAGGAGAGGAGAGATGAGAGCTCAAGGGAAACATCCTTTTCTTCTTCAGCCAAGGAGACATTGAGGGCATCATATTGTAACTGCAGCTGAATAGTAGAGGGCTTATCTTTGCAGAGCAAGACCTGCTGGGAGATGTTGCCAAAAGAGCTCTTGTTCCAACTTTTGAGGGCATCCTTTACATTGTGAAGCTTCCTGGCAAAAGCAACAAGAGGGGAGGAGAAGGCATTTACATTTTTATTCCAAGCCTCCTGAACTGTGGGCAAAAAAGAGGAATTTGATGTCCACATGTCAAAGAACTTGAAAGGCTTAGGACCAAACGAGATGCAAAGTTGGATGGTAAGGGTGATAGGGGAGTGATCCTAGATCCCTGGAGTATCAAAAGTGGCAAGGGATGAAGGGTGGAAAGACAGCCACTCTTCATTGACCAGAATTCTGTCCAACATACAAGTTATACGAGCCGAGCCTGATCTTTTGTTATTCCAAGTGTGGGGAGGACCAGTCCATCTTAGATCATTAACCCCAATATCTTCAATGCAGTCATTGAAGGAATTGATAGCATCCATGTCAAGCTGAACTCCACCCTGCTTCTCATGACTGAATCTAGTAACATTAAAATCACCCCCCAGACCCCAAGGGGCTGTTCCAATCAGATTTGCAATGGAGCGCAAGTCAGTCCAAAGAGAGAGCCTTTGAGAGGGGCAGTTAGAAGCACAAATAATAGTGAAAAAAAGAACAGATTGGCTGAGGCTATCATAGAATTTAAGATGCAGGAATTGAGAGGAATAGGAGATGAGAGAGATAACAAACTTTGAAGGATCCCATAAAACCCATATTCTGCCATTTGGGTGGTGGGAATAGTTGGAGAGAGAGGAACAACGAGGAGCAATAAAGGCCATGATATTAGCAGAATTGGATTCCTTGATATGAGTTTCAAGTAAACAACAAAAGCTTGCATGGGAAAGCTTAATTTTGGAACGAACCGCAGCTTGCTTAGGCAAAGAATTTAAGCCCCTAGTTTTCCAGAGGAGGCCTTGATTCATTTGGACAGGGGGGGAAAGGGCACCACAGGATCGCAGAGCCTATAGAGGACAGACAAAAACAGATTGGCTGAGGATATCATAGCATTTAAGATGCAGGAATTGAGAGGAAGAGGAGCTGAGAGAGATAACAAACTTTGAAAGATCCCATAAAACCTATGTTATGTTAAGACTTAAGATTGATGTATGTGGAAATCCTTGAATGTGGCTTGTGTACAATGTGTCCACAGCCTCTTTATTTATAACTAGATGAGGAACATTCCAGAATGGATGCAAATGACAGTAATACCCCTAGGACAGAATTACCCTTGTACCCATTACATTACAACACTCCCCCTCAATTTGGTGCATATATATCAACCAAGCCCAACTTGCTAACTACAAAAGAAAAGGACTTAGAACAAAGACTTTTAGTAAGAACATCAGCCAGTTGATCACTGGACTGAACAAATGGGACACACACAACACCTTGCTCCAGCTTCTCTTTAATGAAGTGCCTATCAACCTCTACATGCTTGGTACGGTCATGTTGAACAGGGTTGTGTGCTATAATAATGGTAAATTTATTGCCACAGTAGAGATGCAGGGGTAGGGTTGTTGGAAGGTGTAAATCCTGTAGGAGACCTTGTAACCACAGTAACTCACAAACTCCATGTGACATGGCTCGGAATTCAGCTTCAGCACTTGATCGAGCAACAACAGACTGCTTCTTGCTCCGCCAAGTGACTAAGTTACCTCCAACAAAGGTGCAGTATCCTGAAGTAGATCTCCTATCATCAGGGCAACCAGCCCAGTCAGCAATCGTGTATGCTTCAACTCGAGTATGGCCATGAGGAGAGTATAAAATTCCCTTTCCAAGAGAAGACTTCAAGTATCTCAAAATTCTGTAGGCAGCTTCCAAATGAGAAGAATGAGGGTCATGGATGTATTGACAGACCAAGCTCACGGCAAAGGCTATATCAGAACGGGTATGTGATAAGTATATCAAGCGGCCAACAAGTCTCTGGTAGCTGCCTTAATCGACAAGGTCTCCTTCCTTACTCTTCAAATGAGTATTAGGCTCCAAAGGTGTGTCTGTAGGATTGCACCCAAACATTCCAGTTTCACTCAAGGTTCGAGAACTCGCGAGATCTCGCCGAGTTTCTCGGTTTTGGGCAAAACCGAGTCGAGTTCCTAGTCGGTACTCAAAAGTGCACTTTCTCGACCGAGATCTCGGTGATATCTCGAAAGTGAAAATCAAGTTTTTTTTAGTACAAAAAACCAATATCTCGCCGAGATCTCGGTTGGGCCCAAAGATGCTATTTACTTGTATTTAGCACAATTTTCACCCAAAACCCATTTCCAACATAAGAGAGAGCAGAAAGAAGTTCTTAGGCTCTAAACCAAGGAAAAACACCTCTCCTTCAAATTTCTTCTTCTTTCTTTCGATTGTTGGATGGAATGCACTGCTTGGAGTTAGATTGAAGTGCCAAAGTGAAGATTCAAGTGCCAATTTGGAGCATCATCACCTATTTGCAAGATTTCAAAGGTGTTTTCTATTTCTTCCCAAATATATTTTTCCAAAAAAAATTTTGTAATCCTTGTTAGATTCATGTGGTTTTAATATATGTTGAACATCTTTGCCCGATCTATCACTTCATGGAGTCGGATTTTTTTCAGTTAATAAATTATTTATTATAATTTCTGGAAAAATAAATGATTTATTTGAAAAAAGAAAATGAAAAAATAGGATGAATAGTGATTGTTTGAAAATGATTTTGATATATGTTAAACTACTTGGGATGCTCTACAGCCCCATGGATTAATTTTTATTTTCACCCATTAAAAAAATTATTTTATTTTTCAGATTTAATAAATATATTATAAAAATTAAAAATATATATATAATATTAAGGAAAAATACTTATTGCTTATGGAAAATTATGTACAACATATGTACATAATATTCAACTTCAAATGGTGTCAAATTCATCATTACATTATATTTTTCTTATACTTTAAGGTATAAATAGTTTTAAAAAAATTCAAAATATTATTTTTAATTAACAAATAAATACTAGGGTTAGGGGATAAATAAGAGATAGTTATTTCATAGTTCTAGTAGCTTGACATTACGTTTAAGAGTTATGAATAGCATACTTTAAGTCTTGAATACCTTACTTTAAGTGATCCATGGTTATTAATACATGCTTTTTTATGTAAAGATGTCAAACATAAGACATGTTGTATACAATGTACGATATAGCATGGCAACATGGAGTTCCCATGTCCGCACACAAAAAGAAGTCCAAATGCAATTATTGTGGGAAGTTGCTATCCGGAGGAGCCACCGGGTTAAAGCAACACTTGTGCGGTACGGCAAGGATGTTTCATCATGCCCAAATGTTCTATCCAGTGAAAGTGGCAATGACACAACATTTGAAAGGAGGAAGATTAAAAAATCTGAGAGGGAAAGAATGCAACAAGAGTTTAATGAGGCAATACTAGAGAGGGCTGGTGCGAGGTTTGTGGCGAAGATGATCGACATTGGGCCTCCACCTGGTGAGTTTCAATCAAAGGTTGAATGGAGAATTTACCACAGACTTTGGCCGAGAGTAGACAAAGTTTTCATTTTGATAATATAAGAGCAAATGAGCAAGCAAGAGGAGCTGGTGGATCTGGCTCAGCTGCACCAGGCAAGAAGATGAGAGGAGGAGAGAAGCGGACAAGAAATATACCACGACCCCAAACCCGACCACGAGTACAAGGTCCAGAACCCATTTTGAGCAGGATCCCACCACTTTTAGGCAACAAGATGCCTACCAGCCAACCATCCCACAAGTATTTGGTGGTAAACAAGAGAAAGCACGAAAAGCCTTCAAGAAATTCATGCTTTACCATGGCATTCCAGCCAATGTAGCACAAGGAACATACTATAATGCATTCCTTGATGCTGCAGGAGGGCTGGTGCAGATGGAAGGGACCTTCACCATTTGAATTATACAATGTGTATTTGCCTCGGGAGGTAGAGGAGCTAAAAGAATACATTGATGGTTTGAAGCCAATGTGGGAGACATATGGGGTTACTCTTATGGTGATGGTTGGATGGACCTACTAGGCTGTCCATCATAAATTTCATGGTGAGTTGCAATGGAAAGACTATATTCTTGAAGTCTATCGATGCATCAAAGCATATAAATGATGCATCATACTTGTATAAGGAGTGAAGCAAGTGGTGGAGGAGGTAGGACAAGGAACGTTATCCAAATTGTGACGGATAACGGTTCCAACTATAAAAAGGCTGGAGAGAAGTTGATGAATAAGAAGAGTAAGAGGATCCGGCTCTTTTGGACCCCATGTGCAGCCCATTCTATTGATTTAATGAAGGACATGGGGAAAAAAGACTTTGGTGGCGGTGTGGTAAATAGGGCAAGACAAGTGACAACTTTTGTGTACAACCATTCTTATGCTTTAGCCTTGATGAGGAGAAATGTAATGGAGATTTAGTGAGGCCTGGTGTCACTCGATTTGCCACCAATTACATTGCATTGAAGAGCTTTCGAGTAAGGCGATAGGTCTAAGGTGTATGTTTGCAAGTCGTGAATGGTTTGGTTGGCAAGGTTCTAAGTCGGAAGAAGCAAAGGTAGCACAATGACCATTGCAAATGATGGATTTTGGAAGGACTTGGGGAAAGTGGTTGGCATATTAGAGCCAGTGGTGGCGACGAGGATGGTTGATACAGAGAAGAAGCCTACTTTAGGCCACATTTATCTTGCCATCCAAAAATGAAGGAAATGGTTAGAGCTGCTATACCTCGAAGTGCAAAATCCTACACTAACATCATTGATGAGCGGTGGGAGAAGCACTTGAGTCATCCATGCATAAGGTGGTGAGTTCAACATACTTTATACTTTAAATGTTATAACTTTTTTACATTTACATATTCAAAACCCTAAAGGCATTAAAGCGATTAAGTCACTAACAAATCATATTTGTGGTGTTTACTTTACCAAAGATACTATTTAAATCCAAAGTATCACTACTCCCATGATCTTGGGCTAGACATAGAATTGTTAGAGGCGATTCATGTATTTCGAGAAGTTGGAGCCCCATCCAAAGACACAAGCCGCTTGCAACGATGAGGTGAGAGTATGGGACTTTGGTACTTTGGTTTTATGAATGTAATTACTAAATAGGAAATACTAATGCCTCATATTGAAAATAGATCAAATACTTGGAGAGGCCTCAGCAAGTTTCGGTCGACTAGTCTGCAGTGGAGGGTAGACAAAAGTCGACCTGGTAGGTGGCATGATATTACATTTATGAATTATAATTTATCTCTTTAGAATGTACATATTCTTACTATTCTATATTTGTAATGCAGCCGACTGGTGGGTGCTTTATGGTACAAGTTCACCCAACTCGAGGAAGGTAGCGGTGAGAGCTCTCACAAACTTGTTCATCCTCCGGATGTGAGCGCAATCGAGTACATTCTCATTGATACATTCAAAGAGGCGGAATAGGTTGGGTAGCGAACGACTGGAGCAGCTTGTGTATGTGCACTACAATATGAGATTAAGGATGAGGTACATACGTGAAGGAATTGAGGCAATGATAAAGAACCCATTGAACTGCCCAACATTTTTCAAGAGGACTCGATGACGATGAGGATCCCCTATTCCAGTGGGTGAGGGATCGTGGTACACCGATATGGATCAACGGGGGTAGGCCCGACCCCACCATTGCGCTCGTAACGCACCGATGTTGATGAATATATGTCGACGCAAGAGGGGCGTGCACATGCGAGTCACCGAAACCTTTTGAGCCTGCTGTAGGAAGTCCTGCTGATGATGATGATGGTGGTGGTGATGACACTGGTGATGCTAGTGATGGTGATGGTGATGGTGATGGTCGTGGTGGTGAAGGCTGCCGCTAGTGGCATCGCGGAGTGGCGGTTATTATGATGATCGCTCGTGAGGGGATGCGCGAGCAAGACGCAAGAAGTCGAACGCAGGAGGACCCGTGCGTTTCACCGGTGAGTCTCAATTTACGCATGCCACTCAAGATTAAGACCATGGTGGCTACCCTAAAACATACAACAGAAAGAAGGGTCGCAAACACTCACATCGTCATATGCTTAGGAGGAGGACAACGCGAGTATGAACACCATGCTTACAAGTTTCGGAAGCATGAGTATAGATACTACTAGTGAGCATCGATCATGGCAATCATCTCAAGATCATCATGGCTATGACTATGGCCAGCGAGCACCGGTTACGATTATAGTGCCTATGGTCAAGTATGGGCGATCGGCGGTGAGTATGACGATCAAAGCTCTACGTCGGTGTTGGGTATACATTCCTAGTCCCAAACCATCATACATGCCTCAAACTCAATATGACGAAGCAGTGGATCTTACACCTCATACCAATGACCTCCCATGTACCCTAAGATAGGGAGATTGGTATATGTTGATCGAAGACTTATATGGAATGTGTCACACTATTTGCAACACTATAGCAATTCCATGACATGGGAATTATATGTGGATCGATATAGGGATGAATTTCTTGTTCAATCTCATTTTATGTAACAAATTAAGTGAACATTGATGTAATGTACATTTTATTTGAATGTTTTGATTGATGTGTGCTAATTAGAATGTTTTGATTGCTAATTTGCTATGTTTTACTAAATTATATATAGATTATGTTGTTTTAGTACGACTGTCGCCTACCAACCTATGGTCCAAAGTGAAACTCATATTTGGACTTGTTTTTCGCAAATGGCATGCCATTGTGTTTAAATGGCACTGAAATAGGCTGGATACCAAGTTTCGGACCCAAAATATGTGTACAACCCACCGAGTTGGGGGTCCGAGTCCAAAAAAAAAAAAAATGCATCAACTCGCCGAGATCTCGGCTCGACTCGGTTCCTGGCCTAGCCGAGATGCCACCGAGACCCGAGTTCTCGAACCTTGGTTTCACTGAGTAGATCAAGGTATATTTTCGTCAGGACAGAGAGATGCCATGAGCTGAATGGCAACCTCAATTCACAAGAAATATCTGAGTTTCCCTAGATCCTTCACTTCAAATTCAATACCCAAGTAATTCTTCAACTTCTTTATTTCTTCAGTGCCACTTCCTGTAATCATAATGTCGTCGACATAAACAATTAGCATTGTGATATGCTGCCCTGATTTCTTGATGAATAATGTGTGATCAGCATTACTCTGCTTGTAGCCATTTGACACCATAGCTTTATGAAATCTCCAAAACAAGGCTCTTGGAGACTGCTTTAACCCATAAAACGCTTTCTTTGGATGACATACCTTTCCTCCAACCTTTAAAGTAGTGAACCCTGGAGGAATTTCCATGTAAACTTCCTCCTCAAGATCACCATGGAGGAAGGCATTCTTTACATCAAGTTGTTGAAGTTCCTAACCCTGATTAACAACACAGGAGATAATTACTCTGACTGTGTTCATATTTGCAACAGGGCCGAATGTTTCCTGGTAATCAATGTCATGGGTTTGGTAAAGCCCTTTGCAACTAATCTGGCCTTGTATCTTTGAACAGACCCATCTGCTTTTTGGTTGATGGCGAAGACCCATTTGCAGCCGACTGGTTTCTTTCCAGGAGGAAGAGTTGTCAACTCCCAGGTTTTATTTTTCTCCAGAGCACTCATCTCCTCATTCATTGCTTCTTTCCACTTCTGTTCGGCAATAGCCTCCTTCCAAGAGTTAGGAATAGAAACAGAGAATAGAGAGGTAACAAAGGCTTGGAAGGAAGGGGAAAGGTAGTCATAAGACACAAAATAAAAAATAGGATGTTGAGTGCAACTCCTTTTAGGCTTCCTAATAGCAATAGGCAAATCAAGACTAGGATCATAGGCAGGCTTACCAGGAGAGGAACTCGAAGGAGGTCGAGTAGAACTTAGAGCCGGAAGTACAGGTGGAGATGGTTAAGTGGTGGTAGTCTGTTTGTGCCATGTTCCTCTGCTCAACGTCTTATCATAATGGGGACATTTTCTAGTCTCCCCCTGGACAATAGGCTGCTCAACAACTCCTTGTGTCAGGGGTTAGTCCTACTCCTGTCCGGTGATCCCATCTTGAGTCTCTACTTCCGTTGATGGTTCTTTCACAGTAGAAATCTCAACTTCCAACAGCTCAACGAGAGGAGACATCTCTTCACTCTGAGGCTCCCTCAGAAGAGGTGTAGTAAGTGAAAAATAAACCTCAGACTCACGGAACACAACATCCATAGTGATCACCAAGCGCCGTGTGGGAGGATGGTAACATTTGTAGCCTTTCTAAGTGGCAGAGTACCCCAAGAACACACACCGAAGACCTCGAGGATCAAGCTTCCCAATATGGTGGTGATTGCGGGCAAACACAACACACCCAAACACCTTCGGAGGGACAACAAAGAAGGAACTGCCCAAAAGAACCTCAAGACGGCAGCAAGCATCCACCACTCGAGAAGGCAGCCGATTAATGAGATATGAGGCAGCAAGCACCGCATCCCCTAAAAATCGTACAGGGACATTCATGGTGAACATGAGGGAGTGAGCCACTTCCAACAGATGCCTGCTTTTTCGTTCGGCAACACCATTTTGGGCTGGCGTGTCGACACAGTTGGTCTGGTGTATAATCCCGTGGGAGTAAAAGTAAGTGCGAAACCGGCTGTCCATGTACTCCTTCCCATTATCAATGCGCATAATCTTCACACAGGCATCGAATTGAGTCTTAACCATCTTATGGAATAACTGGAAACAACTAAACACATCACTCTTCTAATTCACCAAGTATACCCAGGTAGTCCGGCTAAAGCAATCAATAAAAGTAACGAACCAACGAAATCCAAAAGTGGACACACACCAAGTAGGCCCCACACATCCGAATGAATCAAAGTAAAAGGTACCAAACTTCTATTATCAAACACAAGTAACTTCCTCATTAGATGCTTCTTGGGTCTGGCGCAAAATTCTCTCTCAGGCCGACGGCTCTTAAAGCAATTCATTCCAAGATTAGAGATGGTTCCTCTACTACTCTTTGGTTGGATCATTGGCACCCCAAGGGTATCTTCATTCACTCGATCAGTAACAGAGCTATATACAATTGTGGGCTAAGTAGGCAATCAAGGGTTGCTGAAATTATATCCAATGGTGACTGGAACCTTCCCATCACCATCCACCCGGGTCTTATTGAAGTCTGGGATGCTCTGGCCTCTATCCTTAGAAGACCTTCAGGGAGGTGTGATTGTGTATCTTGGACCCCTTCTTCCTCAGGTGTGTTTAAATCAAAAGATGCCTAGAACCTGGTTCGGATTAGAACTGATCTAACTCCTTGGAGAAAGCTTGTCTGGTTCAAAGGCCACATACCCCGGCATAGCTTCACTGTGTGGCGCGTCTTCACCAACTGCCTCCCAATACGGTCCTTCCTTCGCCTTCGTCAGATCCCAGTTTCCCCATCTTGTAGTCTTTACTGGAATGCTATGGAAGATGCAGCCCATCTCTTCTTTGATTGTCTGCTTTCCTCGGCTATATGGAAGGGAATCCTTGTCAAATGCTGGCCTCGCAGACGGAGAATCCTCCCCTTCTCTAGGGAATGGTTGTGGATTGATATGACTTTCTCGGGCTCTTCGCAACACAGTTGGTAAACTGGCTTTTTGTGCTACCATCAACCAGATTTGGATGGAGCGTACCATCAGGAAATGGACTTCCAACTCCACGACAGTTGGCCAGATTTGGGACTCCATCTCTTTTGACATCAAAGCAAAGCTCGTAAATGTAACTTACCATTGTATTTTTTTTTTGGTAAATGTAACTTACCATTGTATTTATTCCCCAAGGAACAGGCATATTGTTGTTTCCTGGGATCTCCCCCTCTCCTCCCTCCAGCCGACCTCCTCCTCTGTTTGAGGTTGTGTTAGCTTGTCTTTTTGTTTCTCTCCCCCCTCCCTATTTGGGGTCTCTGTTGTTTCTTTCTCTTTGGTAATGAATTCTATTATTCACCCAAAAAAAAATTCAAAAAATGAGAAGGAGAACCTGTCATGTGATCAGTTGGTCCAGAGTAAATCACCCATGAGGTGGAATCAACAGAGGAGCAACTACCAATAAAAGAAATACCTAAACCAGAATTTTCGAGCAAGGAAATGTCAGAGGCAGAGGAAGCAGTAGTGTCAAGTCTGGACATCAAAGTACGGAGGTGCAGCATCTCATCATTGGAAAGAGGGCCAGTCGAATCCGAAAAATGATCATCCGAGGCAGCCTGATTAGCCCGGGAAGGACGACCTGAACCACGTCCCCGGGTATCTGCAGGTCGGCCGTGAAGCTTCCAACAGCGGTCCTTTGTGTGTTGTTCCCGACCACAATAATCACACTTGACGGGAGGTCGATCAATGCCTATACGATCAGCCCCAGTACTGCGGGCAGAATTTCCTCGGGTACTAGACTGAGAACCAGAGAGAAGGGCAGATCATTCCTGTGTAGCAAGCTGAATCATAGCAGTCCGACGATCATCTTCAGCAGCAACAAGAGAATATGCCTGTTCAAGGGAGAGAAGAGGATCACGATGGAGGACGACAGCCCGGATCTGATCAAACTCAATATTGAGTCCAGCAAGAAAATCAAACACACGAAAGTCCTCTTCCAATTTCTGAAACCCAGTGGCATCCGCCTCACAGGTAGCATTATAAGTCCCAAAGAAATCCAATTGTTGCCACATGGCACACAACTTGGAGTAATACTTGGAAAGGGACATTTCCAGTTTATTGGTCTGATGGATTTTCTAGCAAAGCTTATACCGAGGAGCAGCATTGCCAACTTTAGAGTAAGTATCCTTGGCTGTCTTCCTAATCTTCGTAGCCGTTTCAAGAAGCAGATAATGCCCGGCGATTTCTTGTTCCATGGAGTTGACAAGGTAGGACATGACAAGAAAATTGGAAGTGACCCACTTGTCAAGTGCAGGACCAGCATCAGATGGTTTGGTGACCGTTCCCGAGATAGAGCTAGAAAGACCACGGGAACCGATAGCAAAGAGGCAGGAGCGAGACCACAACAAATAATTGCTTCCATTCAGTTTAATGGAACTAGTCTGGAACGGAAGGAAATCACGCTGAGTCGAGCCTTTGTAGCCAAAGGTGGTTGTGGAAATATCTGAATCTCCTTGCATGGTGGCTGGTATAGAAAAAAAATCACCGGGAAAGCGAGAAAAAACAAAATTCTGCTGAATGGTCTTAAGTCATCAAGAGCCCAAAAAGCCCCTTGGTGGGAGTCAACTCACCACCAAGGGTGGAGAAGGGAATCGGGGAACAAGAAAAGAGGAGAAACCCTTCCGCAAAAAATAAAGGGAAACGCGGAAAATTTGTAAAAGGGGGGTGGCGGTAAGAGGGGCTGGCGGAAGGTGTGGTGGTGACCGAATGGTTGGGGAGGCGAGAAAGGGGCTGGCGGAAGTGGTGGGAGGAGGTAGAAGGTGGAGGGGAGGTGGAAGAGAGGCTGCCGGTGGGGGGGGTGGCGGAAGTGGGTGGTGGGGCTAGGGTTTGCTCACAAGAGAGAGGGAGGAGGAAAATTGAGAAAAAAATTATCTCCAGGATTTTCGGATTCATTCTCGCTTTGATACCATGTGGAAATCCTTGAATGTGGCTTGTGTACAATGTGTCCACAGCCTCTTTAGTTATAACTAGATGAGGAACATCCTAGTATGGATACAAATGACAGTAATACCCCTATGACAGAATTACTCTTGTACCCATTACATTACAACAATGTAAAATACCCTACTTTACATTTCTAATGCTTATTTAAGTTGTTTTACATTAATTGAATGTTTTGATTGCTTTGTATTACTAAATTATGTGTAGAGTAAAGAATTTTAGTTCGCCATCACCTAAACGTCTACCAACATTGTGTTTAAATGGCCTAAAATAGGTTGAGTACCAAGTTTCAGACCCAAACTAGGTCTAAAACCCACCGAAACCAGCCTTCGAGTTCAACGCCGAGATCTCGGCCCAACTCGGTTTTTTGGCTGGGGGAAACCAGTACCGAAACCGAATTCTTGAACCATGGCCTGAATTACACAAAAATGATAAACTTAAGTTAGAAACAGAAAGAAATTAAAAAGGCAAACCTTTTCAAACAAATAGCCATACGTCAAAAAAGGTACAAAATGATACATGCAAATCAAATGGCATCATTTCGTGAATTCCATTGCTGTATTTTAGAAACATAGCTATAAAACTTTGGCATTCTTGTGAAATGTACCACAAATTTCAGCATTAAACCAGTGCTGAAATAGAAAAATTACCAGAATATCAAAATCCTGCTCCTTTGGTGATTTTTCGTCAGTAATAGGAACACGTTCATAGTTAACAAGGTATCCATCTACTTGCAGTTCCTCATAAACCTAAGCAGAAGAGAAAACGTATCCGACATAAATATAGTAACATCAATCATCAGAATTGAGATGCCTCATCCAACAAATCCAAGAAGAGCTTCAATGAGTATACCTCTAAAGGTGTCTTCACCGAATCATGTGTCACTGGTTCCCATTGGTCCACCATCTGACCATCTGGCAGTTCATCAGTTACAAGGATCTTATTTCCATATCTGCTAAGTCAGATGTGCAAAGAAAATATTCTATCACATATAGGAAGAGCAATCGAGGGAAACAGATCCCAATAATCATTAGTAAGGTAAATATTTTTTAAATTATTAAAAACAAAGAAGATACCGTGCGGCTTCCAACAGTATGTCATCCTTCAATCGAGCTTCCATTTGTTCAACTCTAGCCCTATTGATTCCCTAATTTAATATATAGTCATTACAAAATTAAAATGTGTCACGATAGAAATCAAAAACAAGTATGGGAATACACCGGGTTAAAGAAACAAAGCAATTTAATAAAAGTGACAAGCTCCGTCAGTGCGCTCTCATCTTCAATTATTCATATGGGTTGAACACATAACCAGATAGGACCAGTATTCACATAGAAATATATATATATATATATATATATATATATATATCAAGGTAAAATCCAAACATCGTGATGGTTGTCATGATTAACAACGCAGGTGATGCAGCACATTTTTTACCTATTTCTGTTCTCAGCACTTTGGTGCTTGTCCAATATAACCTGCCCTATGACTCCATATATCTAGGATTTTTCAAAGAATATTCTAAGGAAACCATACTGCTCTATCAACTAACCAGCAACCATTATTATCCAAATGGGCAGTGCGATTACATCCAAGGTTCGAGAACTCGGGTCTCGGTGGCATCTCGGCTAGGCCAGAAACCGAGTCGAGCCGAGATCTCGCCGAGATCTCGGCGAGTCGGTGCAATTTTTTTTTTTGGACTCGGACCCCAACTCGGTGGGTTGTACACATATTTTGGGTCTGAAACTTGGTATCCAGCCTATTTCAGGCCATTTAAACACAATGGCATGCCCAGATTTGCCAAAAAACAAGTCCAAATATGAGTTTCACTTTGGACCATAGGTTGGTAGGCGACTAGTCGTACTAAAAGTCTAAAACAACATAATCTATATATAATTTAGTAAAACATAGCAAATTAGCAATCAAAACATTCTAATTAGCACACATCAATCAAAACATTCAAATAAAATGTACATTACATCAATGTTCACTTAATTTGTTACATAAAATGAGATTGAACAAGAAATTCATCCCTATATCGATCCACATATAATTCCCATGTCATGGAATTGCTATAGTGTTGCAAATAGTGTGACACCTTCCATATAAGTCTTCTCGATCAACATATACCAATCTCCCTATCTTAGGGTACATGGGAGGCTGTTGGTATGAGGTGTAAGATCCACTCACATCGTCATATTGAGTTTGAGGCATGTATGACTGGTTTGGGACTAGGAATGTATGCCCAACACCGACCTAGAGCTTTGACCGTCATACTCACCGCGACGCCTATACTCGACCATAGGCACTATAATCGAACCGGTGCTCGCTGGCCATAGTCATAGCCATGATGATGCCGAGATGATTGCCATGATCGATGCTCACTAGTAGTATCTATACTCATGCTTCCGAAACTTGTAAGCATGGTGTTCATACTCGCCGTTGTCCTCCTCCCGAGCATATGACTCGATGTGAGTGTTTGCGACCCTTCTTTCTCGTTGTATGTTTTAGGGTAGCCACCATGGTCTTGATCTTGAGTGGCATGCGTAACCGAGACTCACCGGTGAAACGCACGGGGTCCTCCTGCGCTCCAACTTCTTGCAGACGCTCGCGCATCCCCTCATGACGATCATCATAATAACCGAGATCTTGCAAATAGGTGATGATGCTCCAAATTGGCACTTGAATCTTCACTTTGGCACTTCAATCTAACTCCAAACAAGGCATTCCATCCAACAATCGAAAGAAAGAAGAAGAAATTTGAAGGAGAGGTTTTTTCCCCTTGGTTTAGAGCCTAAGAACTTCGTTCGCTCTCTCTTATGTTGGAAATGGTTTTTGGGTGAAAATTGGGCTAAATACAACTAACTAGCATCTTTGGGCCCAACCGAGATCTCGCCGAGATCTCTGCGAGATATTGGTTTTTTTGTACTAAAAAACCATGATTTTCACCTTCGAGATATCACCGAGATCTCGGCGAGATCTCGAGATCTCGCGAGATCTCGGCCGAGAAATTGTAGTTTTTGTACCGACTAGGAACTCGACTCGGTTTTGCCCAAAACCGAGATCTCGCGAGTTCTCGAACCTTGATTACATCGACAGATCAATAAAATGATGGAAAATTGGTATCTAGGGTATTTAAGCAAATACACTAAGTGGGTAAAAAATATTATTAAAAAACCCTCAGATACTTTTGTCTGTTTATGGAACTGGTAGAAAGTTTCCAGAAGGTGACACAATGATTCTTCTATCCAAATCATTGTCTTTTAAAAAGTCTAATGGTAGGCAAGAAAACGGTTGTTCAACAAAGAAACATTTACTTAGTATTGCATGATGATCATCTGTAAGCATAAAATTTATCAATTGAATATTAATTTTTATAAGGATTAAAGGCCTTCTCAATCTCACCTATTGCTCCCTTTTTCTTTTCAGTTTCCAGGATAACAACCTTATTGATGATAAAGAGAGGAACCCATGACGGAAAGTCAGCAACGAACGAACGGAGGAAAAGAACCCAACACATAGAATCCCTCCCAACTCTGCCCTTTAAAACCCATCTCTCGTCAGCCAAAAAGTAGCTAGATCTAGCTCTCCGTAGGATCAAGATATTCAAAACACTTACTGTCTAGCTTTCCTTATGTGGTGAGATACTGTCTAATGACTATTGGTGTAACGACCCGAACCCGGACAGGGTAAAAGGTACTGCCCTCACGGGCGCTGATCAAATGATCTTCTATATACCTTGATTTATTATCACAACTCCCATATAACATAACATACATAGCGGAAGACTTACTAATTGGAGTTGTATATACTTCATACTTCTAAAGAGTATTTACAAACAACAATAACACTAGTGGCAGATCATTGTATTCAGTATTCAAAAGTTATTACATTTCTCACTTCTGGAACATATCCTATACATTCTTACAAACACAACAGTATATTAGTAACCCTCATCGGCTACTCAGCCTGACACACAAACATCTATCTGTATTTGGTTCAGTATATACACGCTCTCCTACCTTCTCATCTGTAAAATCAACATATAAAATGGGATGAGCTAAAAGCCTAGTGAGGTGAACATGCTAGTAATCGTAAATGTGTACATGTGTATATACATTTAATAAGAACACAGGTTTAATGTTGGGTTAAGTCAAGTCAATGGTGTACTACAGAATCTGCACATAAATGTTGAGGTAAACTAGGCCTCGCATCATCTCAGATAGACCACATGACCATGAGGACATGCTCTATCATTAACTCTCTTTACTAGACCACACGATCCGTACATCACGCTCTAGAATTAAATGGTCTGCACTAAACCACATGATCCGTAAATCATGCTCTAGAATTTAATGGTTTGCATTAGACAACATGACCCATACGCCATGCTCTAGAATTACCATTACAGTATACCTCATCCAATACATAACTCCCGGCTGGAAAGGGACGGTAGACACATGGTATTGTTATTGCATTAACTTTCATTTCATACATTTCATTCTCTTTCTTCCTCTTTCCATTTCATGCTTAAACGTCACCATCGTCATCTCATTTTATGCTTATACATCATCATCATCATGTCATTACATGCATATACATCATTATCATCTCTTCATTCCATACATTGCATCACATATCGGTCTCATAATCATTCTCATACTAGAATACCAACATAAGCATATAACATTATCTAAAAGCTCATCAATGCATGACATCCAAAGAATACATCATGACAGCACTCACATAGGCATCATCAACAACTCACATATACATATACTTTACATACGCGTCACTAAACAGTACAACAATCACATATATACAATATCCATGATTCCCTCACCTTTGTTTCCTTTTGATTTGATCACCTCTACGTTTGGTAGGTAATTAAGTACATATAAGCACCCCTCAAGAATTCAATCTACACTTCAAATAGGTCTTCAAACTTTGCTTCTCTGCTCAACTTCCTGTGCAATCTCTTCTTTCAATTTAGGCTTTCAGCAATATAAATCCCTTAACCCCCTATGTAAACAGTAAGCAAACTAATCAATTAACCCATCAAAGAAATAAAAACTACTAGAGGAGAAGAAGAAACTAAACTTACCTATACTTCCTTTTCTTCTTCCTCTTCTTCTTCTTTCTTTTTTCTAACTCAAGAACTCAGCAGCCTTAGGAATTTCCAGCAACTATATGACTATCCAAGCCTTGCCACCACCTACTTAAGCATGCACATGGTGGCTGCCTCTAAGGCCACCATGTGATCCACTAGTGTGCTTAGTCAATCAAGTCTATTAGTAAACCAGAACCTTGTAACCAGATCAGAGCATTAAGAAAGAGAAGAAGAGAGGAGAAAGAAAGCACGCAAGTCCCAAGAAGGGAGAGGACCTGCGGACAGAATAGAATAATCTGCCACAGGTCTGCTCCAGTTTATTTATAAGAATGTCTCAAGAATAAAAACAAGGACAAATATGCCCTTATACAAACCGACATAACAAAGAGCATAAATAAACTAGGTACAAAGACTTATCTGCTCCTATAACCAGATATTTCAACACTCCCCCTCAAGCTGGAGCATATATATCACCCCCATGCTCAGCTTGTTACAACAAGTGCTAAAACCAGGAGCAAATAAGGACTTTGTGCACACATCAGCAATCTGATCAGATGAGGAGACAAACGGTGTCTCAACCAATTTCTTCAAGACGGCGCTGCGAACAAAATGACAATCCACCTCTATATGCTTAGTCCTTTCATGACAGACCGGATTACTAGCAATATAGATGGCAGCCTGATTGTCACAAAACATCTTCATAGGGGTTGGAACAAGAAACCCCATCTCAAGTAGGAGAGATCTAATCTTCATCAACTCTGCAGTAGTATGGGTCATGGCTCTATACTCTACTTCAGCAGTGGATATGGCAATCGTGGTCTGTTTCCTGCTTCGCCATGTAACCAGATTTCCACCAACAAAGGTACAATTGAAGTGTGGAAGAGCTTAGGAGTATGGGGGGTATCTTGGCTAACCAAGCTGTTTAATAAGATTTTGAGTACAAAGAAAATGCCAGATGATTGGAGGAGAAGCATTCTAGTCCCAATTTATAAGAATAAAGGTGATAACCAGAGCTGCAATAACTATAGAGGCATAAAACTAATGAGACATACCATGAAACTATGGGAAAAAATATCAAAGCACACCTCAGAAGAGATACTGATATATCGGAGAATCAATTTGGTTTTTTGCCAGGGAGATCCACAACAGAAGCTATTTACCTTCTAAGGAGACTTACGAAAATTTTTAGAGCTTATAAAAGGAACTTCCGCATGATCTTTATCAACCTAGAAAAGGCCTATGATAGAGTTCCTAGAGAACTCATTTGGGTGACATGTCCTAAGGAAGAGAGGGAGCTCAAGTAACCTTGTGGACATAATTAAGGACATGTATGAAGGCATAGTGATGAGTGTTAGAACTGTAGAGGGCCAAAGTAACGAATTCCCAATTACAATTGGGTTGCACTAAGGATCAACTCTAAGCCCTTATTTGTTTGCACTCATCATGGATGACCTAACTAGGCAAGTCCAAGATGAGGTCCCTTTGTATATACTATTCGCTAATTCGCGGGATGATATTGTTTTGATAGATGAGGCAGTGGAAGGGACAAATGCAAAACTGGAGTTATGGAGATCTAGCTTCGAATCAAGAGGTTTTAAGTTAAGCAGAACCAAGACAGAATATATGATGTGTAACTTCAGTCAAACCAGTAGAGGTGATGAAGTGGTGAAACTTGAGCGAAAGCTACTACAAAGTGATTGCTTTAGATACCTGGGATCAACCTTTAACAAGGAGGGCGATATAGAAGATGATGTTCCCACAGAATTAAGGTAGGATGGATGAAGTGGAGAGGTGCATTGGGAGTGTTATGTGACAAACGCATGCCTGTTAAGCTCAAGGGGAAATTCTACAAGACAGTAATAAAGCTATGACATATGGAGCGGAGTGTTGGGCAGTTAAGAAGAATAATATAGATAAGATGAGTGTAGCGGAGATAAGGATGTTGAGGAGGATGTGCAGCACGACCAGGAGAGATAAAATAAGAAATGATGTTATTAGAACCGAATTGAGTATTGCACCCATCCAGGACAAACTCCGTGAAAGCCGCTTGAGGTGGTATGGTCATGTACAAAGGAGTCCCATGGATGCACCAGTAAGAAGGAGTGACCCAATTCAGTTTGACGGAGCTAAAAGAGGTAGGGACAGGCCTAAAATGACTATTGAAGAAGTGGTAAGAAAGGATATGCGTCTGATAGGGCTCAATCCTACTATGACCGCAAATAGAGTTGTTTGAAGGACAAGGACCCGTGTAGCCGACCCACCCTTGTAGTAGGATGTCTCTGGGATGCTGCATTGACTACTGCTATAACTTCTTCCTATACGTTTTATCCTTTTTACCATCTTTTTTTTTTATGAATAAATAATGTATTACCAAAGCCCAAGGGGGGCGAGGGAGAAGAAAAGGGGGAGGGGAATATACAAAGGGAGGAGAGGGGGGCGAACAAACAGACCCAACTAGCAGGTTCTTAAGAGAGTGTTATCTAAGCCCCAAGATACAACAATATGCATGTTCCTTAGGGAATCCAAAAGGGCCTTCAAAGGCAAAACACCAAGCTTGGAGGGCACATAAAAAAAGATGGCTTTCCAAATCAAGTCGAACGAACGAGAATTGGAGGTCCATCTCCGAAGGTTCCTCTCCATCCAAATGTGATACAGGATCGCACCAAACACAAGCTTACCTATAGCGTCGCAGATAGTGTGCCCAGGGCAAGTCATGTCCAACCATAACCGCTCTCTAACAAAGGCGAGGAGTCTCCTACTACGAGGCCATATAAACTAAAGGACTTTTTTCCAGATGGTAGAAGAAAAAGGGCGCTCAAAGAAAAGGTGGTCAATATCTTTGTGATCGGTCCAACAAAAGATACATGTTGAATAATGTAAACCAGAATACCGTGGGGGGTATTCTGGTCCTTTTGGTGTTTATTTTATATTTTTAGTTGTTTTGTGCACTGCCTAGCTATGTCGGCTATGGCAAGGCTATTTTTGTCATGTAATTTCATTATTAAGAGTTATAAATAAAGGGCCTTGGCTGATCACAATCAATCGTTCAAGCATTCTCTAATTTCTGGTTTTGATAACATGGTATCAGAGCCATCTTCTCTGATCTAGGGTTTTCAAGACCTTTCCCCTCCATCGACTTCTTCTGTTTCATCCCCTTCATCGATTTCTTTCCTCTCTCTTCTTTCTCTTCCTTTGGTTCTCTCAATTCTTCAAGGGCAGCACTAATGAGGTGATCCTGTTATGGTAGTGCTGCCCTTCATTCCACCTCAGTTTTAATGCCACAAATACAAGATCGATAGCTGCTGTTGTTTTGTCTCTGCGATTTTTTGCTGCTCCTTTTTTTTCGAAGATTGACCCTATCGACATGCAAGGTTAATTGTTTACTTTGGAGCACCATCGCCAGACCTTGGACCGCATACATCACATCTGAGTTCTCCCAAATTGAAACCCTCAAGTTCCAGCCCTTCTTTCCTATTATCGATCTCAATTGTTAGGGTTATTTCAAAACCCTGACACCTTATCGATTTAGGTTTTCTGGGCTGCTGTTTGGGAAGATTTTTTTTTGGGATAATTCCCTGATTATTCTGCTGCAATCGACCTTTGTTTCAACCCCAATTGCTGAAGTTTGTTTGAAGATCAGAATTTTCCATAATTCAAGAATCGATATTTGCCTGGCTGAATTATGGGTGACTCAGAGATAACCTCGGCTGCTTCTGGAGGAGATCAGACCAGGAATGATTTCCTTCCCTACGCTGCTGCCATCAAGCTTGATGGTACCAACTATCTAATTTGGGCCAGATCATTATCCCTGACCATGGCTGGTAGGGGACTCACTGGCCACTTTACTAGTACCACCAAACAGCCCACTGAAGAAGGTGCTGCTCGTACTAAATGGGCTGCCAATGATGCAATGGTGATGTCCTTTGTTCTGAACTCCATGACCACTGACCTCTCTAGTCAGTATCTTCTCCTTGACACTGCTACTCAAATATGGACTACTGTCAAGGGTACTTATGAGGGAGTGGTGCTCAGGTTTATGAGATCAGGAAAACTCTTCAAAACACTACTCAGAAATAGATGACTGTCACTAAGTACTATGCTGCCCTCAAGTGTTTATGGCAGCAATTGGATCACTATGCTCAATTTCAGCCTACCACTGCTGCTGATATCACTGCCTACCACACCTCTGTAGATCAGTTTCAGGTGTATGACTTTCTGGCTGGACTCAATGATGAGTATGATCCTATTCAGGTGCAGGTTCTTGGTCAGGTTCCTTTTCCCACTTTGGAGGAAACCTTTTCCTATGTACACAGTGAAGAGACAAGGGGGGCTACTATGATGATCACTCCTAAGGTTGAAAGATCAGCCTTATAGACTACTGGTTCCACTACTGACACTTCTGCTGATAAGGTTGCTGCTACTGCTACTACTAAGGAGCCTGTGAAGTGTGACCATTGCCACAAACCATATCACACTAAGGCTCAGTGTTGGAAACTTCATGGGAAGCCTGCTGATTTTGAGAGCAAACGGGGTCGTACCAAGCCTAAAAACAAAGCCAATCACACTGAAAGTGTAGCTCCAACTCCCACTACTGACATCGGTTTCTCCCAAGAAGAACTTCAAGCTCTCCTGCGCCTGTTGAATACATCTGCTGCCCCCACTACATCTGCTGCCAATTCAGGTTCCTTCTTTGCCCGTACAGGTATTTCCTTTGCTGGTCATTGTGCATCAATAGTTTCCACTCCTTGGATCATAGACTCCGGAGCTACTGATCACATGACAGGTTCCTCCAGTCTTTCTAACACCTACTTTCCTGCTTCTGGTAAGGACAAAGTTAAAATTGCTGATGGGTCCCTCTCCTCCATATCTGGGAAAGGATCCATTGGCTGTTCCCCTTCTTCAACATTATCTTCTATGTTGCATATTCCCAAGTTTACCACTAACCTTCTCTCCATTAGCAGTATCACCAAATCTTTAAACTGTAAAGTGACCTTCTTTCCTACTCATTGTGTTTTTCAGGAACTGGACTCGGGGAAGATGATTGGATCGGGTAAAGTGCATGGCGGATTGTACCTGCTTGATGGAGATCCTGCATCTACTCAGGCTTTACCTTCTAGGCTTTGTTCCCCAGCATCGTTTTCCTCTGAATTACATATATGGCACTTTAGGCTAGGACATCTCCCTTTAGGTACTTTATCTACTTTATTTCCAGCATTAAGTAATACTTGTAATAAAGGAGATTTCTTTTGTGAGCCTTGTGTCTTGGCCAAACAGACACGTTCAAATTATCCAACTTCTAATAAAAGATCATCTTCTTTATTTCATGTTGTTCATTCTAATGTGTGGGGTCCTAGTAGAAAAGTTTCTCTTTCAGGTCATCGGTGGTATGTCACCTTTATTGATTGTTATTCTAGGTTCACTTGGGTCTATCTTATGCATACTAAAAGTGCGGTTTTTTCATGTTTTCAGCACTTTCACCAGCTGGTTAAAACTCAGTTTAATGCCACTATTCAGATTTTAAGGAGTGATAATGGGAGAGAGTACATGGAAGGTCAGTTCCAAAAATACTTGGTTGTCCATGGCATCCTCCATCAGACCAGCTGTGTTGATACTCCAGCCCAAAATGGTGTGGCTGAGAGGAAGAATCACCACCTCTTAGAGGTAGCTCGTGCTCTTCTGTTTGCCCGTAACGTCCCTTCCATTTATTGGGGGGATGCTGTCCTTACTGCAGCCTATTTAATTAATAGGCTGCCCAGTCGGGCCCTTAACTCTAGACCCCCTGTTGAGCTATTACTTGGCTCTTCCTCCTTTGTTGTTCCCCTTAAGGTTTTTGGCTGCGTTTGCTATGCCAGGGATACAAGGCCCCCGGGCAAACTTGACCCACGTAGTCTTTGGTACATTTTCTCAGGGTACTCTGCTACATAGAAGGGGTACAAGTGCTATCACCCTCCCTCCTGCCGGACTTTTGTCAGCATGGATGTCGTGTTTCATGAGAGTGTCTCCTACTATGTGTCCCCACCTCTTCAGGGGGAGAGTGTTAGTGAAGATGTGTTGACTATAGACTCTCCACCTCCACTCCAGCCTGTTTATAATGAGTCTGAATCTGTTCAGCCTACTTCTAGTCCTCCCCCCGAGTCAGGGGGAGAGGTTCCTATACAGGGGGAGATAACCTCCATTCAGGGGGAGCAAACCTCTCCAGCCCAGACTCCTATCCAGAGGACCATTAGTGAATTTCAGAGGAGGATTGATGCTAGCAATATGAAGACCTATGCAAGGAAACATAAGCAGGTTCAATCAACTATTGCTCCCGTACCCATCCAATTGCCAAACCTGGATCCAGAACCTGCCTCTCCACCCGGTAATGTTCCTTCTCCTGAGTTACCTATTGCCCTTCGCAAAGGTGTCAGGTCTTACACTCAGCATCCCATATCTCATGTTGTTTCATATGACTCCCTTTCCCCATCATTTCATGCTTTTATTTCTTCTCTTTCTTCTGTTTGTGTTCCTAACAATTGGTAGGAAGCTCTATCAGATGGAAAGTGGAAGGCAGCCATGATGGAAGAATTGGAGGCTTTGAAGAAAAATAACACATGGGAGCTTGTGGTTCTTCCACCTGGGAAGAAAACCGTTGGATGTAAATGGGTGTTTGTGGTGAAATAGAAGATGGATGGCACTGTGGATAGGTCTAAGGCACGACTCGTGGCCAAGGGTTTTACTCAGACATACGGCATTGATTACCAGGAGACCTTTGCACCTGTTGCAAAGTTGAATACAGTTCGTGTGTTGTTATCATGTGCAGTTAACCTTGGTTGGGATTTGCAGCAGCTAGCTGTTAAAAACCCCTTCCTAAATGGAGCACTGGAGGAGGAGGTATATATGGACATCCCACCAGGGTTCTCTTGTGACAGAAATAAAGGAAAAGTGTGCAGGCTGAAGCGTGCACTGTATGGGCTGAAACAGTCACCCAGAGCTTGGTTTGGTCGATTCCACAAGGCCATGATTTATGTGGGCTATAAGCAGAGTAATGCTGATCACACACTCTTTATCAAGAGGGTTGGTGAAAAACTCACTGTTCTTATAGTCTACGTTGATGACATAGTGGTTACTGGCAATGATGGTGATGAGATCAGACAGTTGAAGACCTTCCTTGGCCAGGAATTTGAGATTAAGGATCTAGGGAAATTGAGATACTTTATTGGGATTGAAGTGGCCAGATCTTCAAAAGGCATATTTCTCTCCCAAAGAAAGTATGTCCTACACTTGTTGGCTGAAACAGGTTTGCTAGGCTGCCATCCTGCGGATACTCCTATGGATCCCACTGTTCGGCTCAAGGAAAATGAAGGTGAGCCTGTTGATAAATGCCGGTACCAAAGGCTTGTAGGGAAGCTGATTTACCTTTCACACACTCGTCCAGACATTGCTGTTATTGTAAGTGTTGTGAGTCAATTTATGCATAATCCCTACACTTCTCATATGGAGGTTGTTCTTCGCATTGTACACTATTTGAAGTCAACTCCTGGAAAAGACATTCTTTTGTCTTCACATGGTCACCTACGAATAGAAACATACACCGATGCTGATTGGGCTGGTTCTGCAGATCAGAAGTCTATTTCTGGGTATTGCTCCTTTGTAGGTGAAAATCTTGTCACCTGACGTAGCAAGAAGCAAAATGTAGTTGCCCGTTCTAGTGCCGAAGCGGAGTTTCGAGCTATGGCACAAGGAATTTGTGAGTTACTCTGGCTTAAAGGTCTGCTACAAGATCTGGGTATTCCTATTCGCCTTCCTATGATGTTGTACTGTGATCATAGTTCAAAATCTCGAAATCTCGATCGAGATTTCAAGAATTTCGACCCCCTCGAAACAAAATGACCCCTCGAATCAAAAAATTACTCAATTTCGATCAAATTCTCGATATTTCGAGATTTTTCAAAATCTGAGATTTCAAAATCTCGAGAAAATGCTTTATATAAAATACCATGTTTCGATAGTCTCATGAAATTAAAAGCGAGAGCATTTTTCCTCTTTGCTTGGTTTTTTAAGGTTTTTGCTTATTTCTTCTTCAATCTTCCACTTCCCACTTGAATCATTGCCACAACTACGCCGGAATCACTTGGAGAACAAACTTCTTAGCACATCTGTGAAGCCTTTCCACTATTTCAGGTAAAACCATATTCTCAAAATTGATTGTTTTTAGGGAAATGCTTGATCAACATGTTTGTTTGTAATGAAATAAATATTTGTTAGACACCGGAAGCCGATCTACGATTTCACGGTGTCGAAATTTTTTTTTGGTATATATATCATTTATTTATTTTTCTACTTCAAAAATTGGATTTATTTACAACAAAAATCAAAAAATAATAAGGGTTATGAATATTGTATGGTGATGAATTAAATATATGTTAGACACTATTGGCCGATCTACGGCCTCATGGTGTCAAAAATATTTTTCTGCCAATAATTAATTATTTTAATTTTTGAAAATTATAAAAAATATTTAAAAAATTCAAAAAAATAGCAAAAAATAAGAAATAATATGAGGTTTTTGTTTTACAATTACTGAAAATAATAAAAGTAAATTGTACATACTTCTTATTTGCTGCCCATTTACATATCTTTTCAATTTTGTTGTGCTAGGCCAATATTTATTTGAAAAATATTTTTAAAAATTGTTTTTAAATATGAGAAAAATATGAGGGTTAGGGGAAAAATACTAAATAGTTATATACTTATATACTTGTGTTAGTGCTCTTAAATCTTAATTCTTAAACATTTAAAATTTTAAACTAAAAGAATTGATGTGCTTCAATGATTAATGAATTGTCTTTTATTCATGCAACAATAAACTAGTCTCGATTATGACGAACCGTGGTAAACGACGAGCCGAGGCAAGAGGGGCAGAGGCAGCCGGCCCAGACCCAGGAGGAGGGGAGCACACCCAGCGCACTAGGGGTGACATTGCATGGTTGCATGGCACTCTAATTGATGGGGATAAAAGAAAATCCCAATGCAACTATTGTCACATGCAGTTTTGGGAGGTGGTGCCACTAGACTCAAACAACATCTAGCCGGGAATTCTCCGAAGTGGTCGCATGTCATATGGTCCCCGTGGAGGTATCTAGGGCTGTCATTGATTACATGAAGGAGGGAGTAAGAGGAAGGCTCGGAGGGAGAAGGCAAAAGTAGATCTCGAGGAAGCAAATGAGGTATACGGAGGCCAATCAAGCCATCGTGATGATGATGATGATGACAATGATGATGTCTATGTTCCCGATGATATAGAGACCGAGCAAGAGGCTAGGGATTGGAGACGAGCACAGATGATGAGCAGAGCGCTATCATGAGGATCGGGAGAGAGTCGAGAGAGTAGGTGGTAGTGGAGGAGCTAGTACCTCTGAGCGGTGCTAGGGTAGTGGAGGAGCGGTACAAGTGGAGGAGGTGGGTTGCCTAATCCCTTTAAGAGATCACGAGTACGAGGCAGCTCCCCTCCGCCTCCACCACCACAAGATGACCCAAAGACTTCACCAACCACCTGGTGTTTATAGAAAGAAAGGCAACAAACAACCAAAAATCAAGGAGCATGGAAAAATCTGAAGGAGATGGTGAAGGAATCTATAGCTAAGTGGATGTTATACCATACCATCCCAAAGAAACACAAAGACAAGGCCCCTTTTATCGGACTATGATAGATTCCATTCCGAGGCTGGCCCAGGTATAAGGGGCCCACCCCATATGAGATTATGAATGTGTATTTGCCCCAACGTAAGAGAGAGCTTGAAGACTACATCAATGAAATGAGGGGGCTGTGGGAGAACTATGGGGTGACCATAATGTGTGATGGTTGGACTGGTCCTACAAGAAAGTCCATCATCAACTTTATGGTGTATTGTGATGGGAGGACAATCTTTCTGAAGTCTGTTGATGCATCCAAGGAGAAAAAGGATGCAAAGTATATCTACAAAATGCTGAAGGAAGTGGTAGAAGATGTCGGAGTGGGGAACGTTGTCCAAATTGTAACGGACAATGGAAGCAACTACAAGAGTGGCGGTGAGAGGTTGATGCAAAACAAAAAGTACCGGTTGTTTTGGACTCTATGTGCTGCCCATTGTATAGACCTCATGTTGAAGGACATGGGAAAGATCAAATTGGTACAACATGTCGTGGAAAAGGCAAGGCAAATGACCAACTTTGTCTACAACCATGGGTTTGCACTAAACCTCTTGAGGGAGAAGTGTGGGGAGGACTTAGTGAGGCCAGGCATAACTAGATCCGCCACCAACTACATTGCACTCAAGAGTATAGAAACCAAGAAGTCTGGACTGAGATCAATGTTTGCCTCTGTAGACTGGTTCAACTGGAATGGGTCCAATACCCATGGTGGTAGGGAAGCACAAGCTACAATTTCATTAGATGATTTTTGGTCTAAGTTGCATAAAGTGGTACAACTTCGGACCCGGTGGTCAAGGTTTTGCATATAGTTGATTCTCGCTATTAAGGGACCAACCATGCCACATCTATATGCTGCCATAGACTTGATGAATGAAGGTGTGTACAATGCAAATCCACGAGGTAGCAAACACTTTCTCAAAATTATCAAGGAGCGCTGGAAAAATCAACTTATGCATCCACTGCATAAGGCTGGTGAGTGTACACTCTTTGTTTTTTATGCAATTACATCTTTTAAAGCTAATTTGAAGGATATATAACTAACTAGTCAATATGTAATGTCAATTTCAGGATATTATTTGAACCCCAAGTACCAATACAGTCATAGGCTTGGGTTGAATAATAGTCTTATTAACGCAGTCAAAGAAGTAGTTGCCAAGTTGGAGCCGAATAGTAAATTACAGGCGATATGCAACAAAGAGGTGAGTCTTATAAGTTATAATTCATTTGGAATTACTCAATTCAATACTAAATACTAACGAGTCATTACTAATTTTAAATATTTTCCAAATGATTATAGTTGGAGACTTTTAGGGATGCATTGGGAAGTTTTGGAACCGAAGCTGCACAGCAAGGCCGGACACGCGGTGATGCCGATACTCATTACTTCATTAGTCATTACTCAATTCAATATCTTATTCTTTTGAAATGAAGGTGACATGTTTCTTTTGTCGTAATGCAGCTGAATGGTGGGCGTTGTATGGGGGTTCGGCAAACAATTTAAGAAAAATAGCAATCAAGGTTCTCTCCCGACATGTTCAAGCATCCTGGTCGTGAACGGAATTGGAGTACATTTTCTCTCATCCACTCCAAGAGGAGAAATAGATTGGGTTCGAACGTCTCTCCGACTTAGTGTATGTGCATTATAATTTGAGGTTGAAGATGCAACACATACGCATGGGACAAGAGGGTATCAGTGGAAAATATCGATCTCGCCGACATTTTCCAGGTGGAGTCGATGATGAAGATCCTATTGTTGATTGGGTGAGGATAGAGGTGAGCCTGTTAGATCAGCCTCGGAGGTAGACCCGACCCCATGATAGCTGAACACATAAAAGCGATGTGGATGACTTCATGGCTGCAGAGGGTGAGGTACATGCACGGGACGCGTCACCCATACCGTTCGAGCCTCTGGTGGTGTTGATGAGGAGGATGAAGATTGGTCTATGTCATCTGGTGGAGATGGTGGTGGTGGAGATGGTGATGGTGGAGATGGTGGTGGTGGTCCTGGTGGGGATGGTGATGATGGAGGTGATGATGAAGGTAATGATGAACGTGATGATGATGGTGATGGTGGTCAAGCATATGAGGGAACTCGAGTCCCGTTTGTGGTACAAGAGCAGCAAGAGACAATCCGTGCCCCCAACGGCCCCACACCAGCCCACACGGCCCACATCGTCCACCTCGACCTACTCAGAAAGCAGCGTGGCCATCCCGTCCCGGTGGTCGTGGTAGTGGTACTAGTAGGCGGTGAGCTTATGGACATTGATGCCCTATCTCGGCTCTGTTGGTGGACCGAGTATTGGCGATAGAGACATGAGATCGAGTGGGCATTTCCGTGCCCCATCTTTTCATGTAGACAGCAGTCCATCTCAAAGACAATCGAGCATGGTTCATCTCATTCACATCCATGTGGCGAAGGGCATTCTGGCAGTACCCTTGGGGGCAGCAGCCTATATCTTCTCCATCCATTCCCGCTTTGAGTATGACTCCCACTCACAAGGATATAGTGGATCGTCTTTTGTGCATGACTTCTTTTCCTAACGGCTACCCAACCCACCAGCGCGCATGCCGTACAACCCGTACATGCTCCCAGAGCCGTCATATGACTCATATCATAGTGGATCAGTGGGTAGTACTTCTTCACAGTTTGGTGACCTATATCCTAGGATAGGTTACCTTCACCATGTGTTGATGATGCGTTTACATGGCCACCGTGGATGACTACACTCGCTTCTTCTCCCGGACTATGACGTGGCATGCATTTGTCCCTACGATCGGAGAGCAATACACGTCGGCTCCAACGGACCATGAGTGGGGTTGATCCGGGACGGCGGAGTAGTTATTATTAGCAAATTTGTAAACATTTGAGATGAATGATGACTAGTTGACTACTTGACTTGTAGCCTTGTAGGGGACAATTAGGGATATTGCCATATTATGATTTGGAATGTTTGATATCATCTTCTTAAATCTTAACTCTTAAGTTGTTATTTGTTAACTTGTTATTGACTTGATGTCTTATGTACTTAATATTATGATTTATGACTTAACTTATGAGTCATTATGTTTCCAACTTAGTTCCAAGTCAATTTACTTGTTTAATGTACAATGTGTATGTGTAAATGTGTAATTAACTAAGTTATACACTTATACATTAGGGTTCGACCGTACGTTGCCAATCAATGGTGCACATCCAAAACACCATTTTGGGTGACTATTTTTGCAATTTGAACATTTAAATGTGTTTATATAGCCTAAAATATGGTTTCCATGAAGTTTCAGGCCTTAACTTGGCCTAAAACCCACCGAAATGACCTATCGAAACATACCAGAAAAAATACAATATTTCGACCGAAATATCCGAAATTTCGAATATTTCGGATATTTCGGTCAGCTCGAAATACCGAAACGAAACGAGTTCTCGAACTATGACTGTGATAACAAGGCTGCAATCAGCATAGCACACAACCCTGTACAGCATGACCATACCAAGCATGTTGAAGTGGATAGGCATTTCATCAAGGAGAAATTAGAAGATGGGCAGATTTGTATTCCCTTTGTGACTTCTTCTAATCAGCTTGCTGATATCTTCACCAAGGGACTGCCTGGAAAGTTATTTCATCCTAATCTAGTCAAGTTGGGCATGATCGACATCTTTGCTCCAACTTGAGGGGGAGTGTTGAATAATGTAAACCAGAATACCCCCCACGGTATTCTGGTCCTTTGGGTGTTTTATTTTATATTTTAAGTTGTTTTGTGCACTGCCTAGCTATGTCGGCTATAGTAGGGCTATTTTTGTCATGTAATTTCATTATTAAGAGTTATAAATAAAGGGGCTTGGCTGATCACAATCGATCATTCAAGCATTCTCTAATTTCTGGTTTTGATAATAATACAAGAGGGGGATACCGGGATTCTTCGGTAGAGGAGGAAGGCCTGGGTTGGGAGGCAGAGGTTAAGGGTTCTTCAGGCTAGGAAGCTGTGACAAGGGATGTGGCCTTTGAACCTGACTATCTTGTACCAAAGGACAGAAGGGGCTAGGGATCTAACTAGGTTCCAGGCAAAACTGAAGCTAAAGAGGCCATTAGAAGAGGGGAGCCAAAGGATCTCGTCCGCATGGGTCGGGGGGAGGGGGGAAGGGGGAGAGGGAGTTCCATATCAGGGAGAGGGTAGGGGGGATAGGGGAAGGGGGGTCCAAAATCCATGGGCGATGATGGTGGAAAGAGGAGCAGACTTGGGAATGCCGGAGGCGTAAACTGCTCTTGCACCAAAGAAGTTGTAAAGGACACCATTGGGGTGCTAGGGGTCAAGCCAAAGGGAGATGGAGGATCCATCAGTAATAGAGGAGGAGGTGGTTGTGGTCAAGTGCCTAGCACACTTGGTAGCTAGTGGTGCGTAAAGGCCCATTGCTATCAGGAGGTCCTGAGTTCTAGTCTCCTGGTTCACATCCTACATCCCCCCTTACCTATCAAAAAAAAAGAGGAGGTGGCTCTAAGAGCCAAAGGGCGAAGGAGGAGAACCTTACGCCAGACCTAGAAGGAATCCGAAGTGATCGGAGCAGTCCAGATGGAATCCTTTTTGAGGAGGTGGGAGTAAACCCAATGAACCCAAATGGAATCGTGCTTAGATGAGATTTTCCAAATCAACCTCAGAATACCCACAGTATTGGAGTCGCGGATACAGCGAATTCCTAGGCCTCCGTCAAATTTGAGGAGGCAAATGGATTTCTAGCTGATAGGATGAAGTGGGAGGTTTCCTTCCCTTTCCAGAGGAAGGCACAAAAGAGGGATTCTATAGCTTTGATGGTGGCTTTAGGAAGACGAAAGATGCCACACCAGTAGATGTAGGAGGATTGGAGAATTGATCGGATGCATTCCAGCCTGCCCGTATAGGAAAGGATACGGCCTTTCCAGAGTTGAAGACGCTTGCGTATACTGTCCAGTATGGGGGTGCAATGATGGCTGGAGAGCCTAGCAGGGATGACGGGGAGGCTTAGGTATTTCACTGGGAGGAATCCCAGAGAAAATCCCGTAAGGCGGAGGAGGGTGTCTCTGTCAGAAATCGAGACACCAGAAAGAAAGAGTTTGGATTTAAGAAGATTAATGCGAAAGCCAGAGAGGCTCTCAAAGAGGTGGAGGGAGGACAAGATGGCCGAGATGGAGGGGGGGAAGCTTTGGAGAAGATCATAAGATCATCCGCAAAGGCCAGGTGGGTAAGGTTTAGCATTTTGCATTTAGGAATGGGGGAAATGAGGTGGAGGTCAGTTTTGGCTTGGATGCTTCGCGAAAGGACTTCAAGGGCCAGAGAGAAAAGAAAAGGGGAACGGGGGCAGCCCTGACGAATTCCAACTTTAGAGTTGAAAAAACCGACAGGGGAGCCATTGACAATAACCGAGGAGGGGCAGGAGATGCAAGCAAAAATCCAACGGATAAAAGGGGGGGGGGGGGAAGCCCATCTGGGAAAGCACCTCACAAATAAAGTCCCATCTAAAAGAGTCAAAGGTTTGTGAAGGTCAACCTTCATCAGGGCAGCAGAGGAGTGGGATTTTCTGTCAAAACCCCTCACAATTTCGGAAGAGAGAATGATGTTGTCGGCAATGCTTCTGCCAGAGATGAAGGCAGATTGGTTGGGACTGACAAGGGAAGGGATGACAAGCTAGATTCTGTTTGCCAGGATTTTGGCAATGAACTTGTAGAGGAGGTTGCAAAGAGAGATAGGTCTAAAATCAGACAGAGAGGAGGCATCCTCCATTTTGGGGATGAGGTAGAGGAAGGTCTGATTGACTTGGGCAAGCTGGCGGGGGTCGAAGAAGAAACTACGGATAGCTTTAATGAGGTCTTCTTTAATGTGATCCCAGCAGCTCAAGAAAAACCCTATGCTAAAACCATCAGGACCAGGGGCCTTATTGGATTTATGGGACGAGATAGCCTTGGTGATTTCCTCATCAAAAGGGATCGCAAGCAGAGAGCTAGCCAGAGCGGGGGAAACAAATTTGTTAATGAGATTAGGGGGGAAGGGGTATGAGGGCGGAGGGTAGGATTTAAAAGGGAGGTAAAGTAGGAAGCAACTTTGGTCTTGATGTCGAGGATAGAAGAAAGGGGGCAGCCATCCCAAGCAACGAGAAGAGTAATGGAGTTGGTGCTCAATCTAGCTTTTCAGGGATCGATGAAAGAAAGCCGAGTTAGAATCACCCAGCTCCAGCCATTTAATGCAGGATTTCTGGCAGAGAAAACTTTCTTCCGAAGAGGCGAGGGAAGTGAGCTCTTCAGAAAGCTTTTCCTCATCCTCAGCCAAGGAGGGGTTGAGTAGATCCAATTGAAGGCGGGATTGCACAGAGGCAAGGTCGGATCGACAGGAGGTAACCCGAAAAGTGATATTGCCAAAAGAGGTGGAGTTCCGAGATTTGAGGGCGGATTTGGTGAAAAAGAGCTTTTTGGAGAAGGCAATGCGAGGGAGGGAGGGGCAGTGGACAGTGGAACTCCAAGAAGTGAGAAAGGTGGGGAGGGAGAAGAGGGGGTGAGAGGCCCACATGTCAAAGAACTTGAAGGGCTTAGGGTCAAAGGAGGAGTATTGCTGAATAAGGAGATGACAAGGGTTGTGGTCGGACAGGCCTTGGAGAAGAAAGTTAGCATGAGAGTGGGGGAAGGAGGAGAGTCAGGATTCATTGACCAGTAAGCGATCCAATTTGCACGCAATGCAGTCAATTCCCCCTCAACGGTTGTGCCAGGTATACGGGGAACCAAACCATCTAAAGTCCTCAATACCAATGTCCTCAATATAATCATTGAAAGCTTTGACAGAATTGGAGTCGACAGCACAACCTCCAATTTTCTCAGATTGGAATCTGACAACATTGAAGTCTCCACCCACCCCCTAAGGAGTGGTCCCAATCCCAGCTTTGATGAGGATCAAATCATCCCAAAGGCCAGAGCGATCGGCAGCCCGGTTAAAGGCATAGACCACCGAAAGGGAGAAGGAGATGGGGGAGATGGGGAAGGATAGGAGTAGATGGAGAAGCTGAGGAGAGGAATAAGGGATGGAGATGTTGATTTTTTAAGGGTCCCAAAGTATCCAAATGTGACCATTAGGGGAATGGTTGTAATTGGAAAGAAAGGACCAAGAAGGGGCAATGGAAGCAACAATCATAGTTGTCACGGCATCACGGCGATCCAAGTCGGTGGAGGGGTGTCACGTTGATATATCGACATGTCGCCCGCCATGGCAACCGACCATGTTTATTTTTTTTTCATTTTAATGTGTAAAGATGTATACACCATGTTTTATTTTTCTCTATTGTTTCTCAAGTTTTAAGAAGAAAATTCAGAAATCGAAGAAGAAATCGAAGAGGGAAAGAAGAAATCGAAAGAAATCGAAGAGGGAAAGAAGACAGGAAGAAGAAATCGAAGAAGAAATCGAAGAGGGAAAGAAGAAATCAAAAGAGATTGAAGAGGGAAAGAAGAAATCGAAGAGGGACGAAGAAATCGAAGACAGGAAGAAGAAATCGAAGAGGGAAAGAGAGGCGGAAGAAGAAATCAAAGAGGGTCGCCATGCAACCCTCTCCAGCGCCAGGACGCCATGACGTCGCCATGACAACTATGGCAACAATGCGAGAGGCATTTTCTTGCAAAACCCGAGTTTCCAAAAGGGCGCAAAAGTGGGAGTGAGTACTCTTAATGAGGGCTCTAATGTCATAGTGCTTGGCCAAGGATTTGAGGCCTCTGACATTTCAAATGAATCCAGCCGACGTGGGGAACTAGAGGGGGGAAGGCATCGAAGTCCGAGGGGAAACACTCTTGTACCTCCTACGGAAGTAAAAAACGGTGGGGCGATGGCGGGTAATAATAGAGAAGTTGCCGCAAGCACTAGGGAGGTCCGAAGGGGAGGGGGAAGGAACACCCAGCGAACAAGAGGGGGGAAGGGGAAAGGGGGGGAATGGGAGAGGGGGGGCCAATGTAAGGGGAGAAGGTGGGGCTAGGGGAGGTGGATCGAGAAAGGAAACGGGTGGAGGGATGAGCGGTTCGGGTAAGGGGTTAGTAAGAGGACGGGTCGGGTTGGGGTTTGGGCCTTGGGTTAGTGGGTCAACATTAGAGGAGAGGATGGAAAGTGAATGGGGTGGGGGGTAAAATGGGGAGGTTATAAGAAAATAGGGATGGTAGTTGGTTTAGGTAGGCCGGTTTAGAAAGAGGTTGGGGCATATTGGTTGAAGTGGGGGAGGGGACCTGATTATGGGGTTGATTTAAAAGAGGAGAGGGTAATCTGGGAAAGGGATAAGTGGTAGGGCCAGGCGGTTACGTAAAAGGGGGGGAAGGGTGGAACGAGGCAAAGAGGCAGAAGGGTCAGAGATTGGAAAAGGGGGGGGAATTGGTATAAAGCCTCGCAAAAGAGCGAGATTACCTGCAAGAGAGGAGGAAAAGGGGCACTGAGCCCTAGGCAGATCAGCGTCAAAGAAGGTCAGCGAAGGCAGGTTCTTAGTCTTCGGTGCAGCCTGTAGCGTTGGAGAACTTCCCACACTCGCAGGAGCCAAAATGGAGAAAGGTTGACTGTGCACACTGCTCTGGAGAGGATTCAGCTCAAAAAGAGCATGGGTTCTCTCGACTAGGGCATTGGAGGGCCAATGAGACTGCCGATGGTTGCAGAGTCGATGTCTGAGTCTCGATTGGAGCCGAGGATCGAGTAGCTATCAAGGTCTGCAGGTGTTAACAAGGCAATTGCAGCATCGTAGGGGTACGGCGAGATCGCAGGTCCAGAACCAGAAGCAGGGTCCCTACGAGAGGGAGATCCTGATGCCGGAAAGGCACGGCGGTGACGGTTGGGGCGGAGCCTACTTTAGCTCGACCTCTGCAGGGAGATCTGGAGATGGAAGACGACTGTGGAGCATTAACAGAAGGATGTCGCGAACCAGTGACTTCATCAGGTGGTGTTGGCAGAACCGCAGAGTTCATTGGTCGAGGGGCGACAGCAGTAGAGCAAGGCCGGCCTAATAGAGATGAAGTCGAGGTCTCCGTAACTGGAGGAGGTGCATTGGTAACCAGTTCAAGAGCAATGGTGGTGCTCAAGGCTTTTTCGGAGCAATCGCGAGAATGGTGACCAAAAATCTTGTAGTGTAAACAGTGAGGGGGTAACCAATCGAACTTGACCAGCTGCTTAAAATAAAATCCATGGAGTTCCATAATGGTGATGGAGGAAGGAGGAGGGAGATCAGCAGGAACATCGATACAGAGCCTTGCGAAGGAGAATTGTCCATTTTCAGGGTTCTAGCATCAGAGTATAAGGGCTGTCCCAAGACAAAACCAATTCTACTGAGACACTCTTGAGTCCAGTACTGGAACGGAAGGCCAGGAAGGGTGATCCACAAGGGAATGGAGCGGAGGTTAACCTTGTGGAGTTGGATGAAGGGATCCCACTGTCGAAGGAAGATAGGTTTAGAGCCGATGAGCCAAGGAGCACCGTCCAGGGCTCGAGCTTTGATATCCTCTGGGAAGAACTTGAAGACTAAGACGCCGGTGTCAAGGAGGAAGATGTCCAGAGAACCATGCACTTTCCATTGCTTAGTGAGAAAAGAAAGTGACCCAGGAGGCAGGAATGCCACTTGGAGGATTCAGGCGATGACAAGCTGCTTGGGCAGAGAGCAAACGTTGAACTGTCGTCGGAGGAGGGCTTGATAAAGTGAAGGGAGTGGCCAGAGCTCGAGGATGAGGAAGGTTTAGAGAAAAGAGAGGACCAGGATGGTCCATGGTTGGCGGTAACAGAGGAAGGAGGGGTTAGCAGTGAAGGTAGGGAGAGATGGGGAGGTAGGAGAGTTGTGGATGGAGGTTTCAGTGGAGGCGGAGGGGTTGGAGATGGTGGAGCAGGTGGGAGTGGAGGTGGCGATGGTGGAACGAAGGGCGGTGGTGGACGGAGGAGGGTAGGAGCTCATCCTATCGTCCTTTTTACCCCTTTTACTTTTTCTTTTTTCTTTTTTGTTAATTGCTGTTTTACTTCTCTTTTTTCCTACTATTGTTTTGACCTCTATCGGATCCATGTAGCCGACCTCATTTAGTTGGGATAAGATTATGGTTGTTGTTGTTGAAAGGTACAATACCCTGTAGTAGACCAACGGTCACTAGCCGAACTTGCCCAATTTGCATCAGAATAGGCAACAAGCTCCATATGTTTATTTGGTCGATAAATCAGTCCCTTCCCAGGGGCTCCCTTCAAATACAGAAAAACCCGAACAGCTACATCCCAATGAGACTCACAAGGGGATTGCATAAATTGGTTGAGAACCCCAACAGCATAGGAAATGTCTGGCCTAGTGACTGTCAAATATAACAACTTTCCAACCAGGTCATTCCCAAGTTAAGGACAGCAATCTACCCATAGAAGGTGACAGATATCAGGTGCAGTCCCAAGTTCACCGATCTCCTAGAAGACACAGGGAAGATAGAAATACAGACAGGGAAAGGAACAGAGATCACAGGGAAGATAGGAATAGAAAATACAGAGACTACAGGAAACGGCCTAGACCTCCAGAGGCGTTCGAGTTGAGGGACTATGATGGCAGACCAGAGCCACAAGTATTTTGTGATTGGTTAGCTGCTTTAGATGATTATTTTGATGAGGTGAGCTTGTACTAATCTAGTGGGGCCAGCCCTTGAGTGGTGGAGAACTACTGAGAGAAATCTTCGGTATGAAGGCAAAGCACCTATTAATTGGGCAGAGATGAAGGAAGACCTGAGTAGGAAATATTTACCACGGGCATTCAAAGCTAAATGGCAAGCTCAAATAAATTCCCTTCGACAACATCACCACTAAAAGGCCTTCAAATCTTGTGACAACTTGAAGCCGAAATCAATGAGATTCAGTTTGCAAATTTTTTTTTTTTCTTTTTTTTTTTTTTTAACCCGAATATTACCTAGGACCCGGGCAAGCCCTTAGACTATTATTGATATCAAAAAAGAGTCAAAGAATACACGGGAGGGACATACCGCCTCACCCCAGCCCATGGAGCGGAACACTCTGTGCCGTGCCTCAAATCCCATACAAAATCAAACAAAGAAGAAAAATTACCTCCTAAGGACCGGCAAATCTGCCTTATCCTCCCTAAGGATTACCTGTAGCACACCTACGGGAAGGAAGCCCTGATGGAAGGTACTAGACGAACCCGAATCACAAGCTAGATTAGCTAGCCAAACCACTGCCCTATGACTTTCGCAGAAAGCGAAGGCCACGGAGGCCCGGCCATCTGAAACCAAAGACAAGACCTCCTGGAACCAGTACCAGCCCTTCCATAAGTTACACCTTTTCTGATTAACCATTCTAACAATGGAAGCAGAGTCCGAGTTAACCACCACATCACAGAAGCCTAAGGCCTGGCAAAGGGCTAAACCATCCCTCAAGGCTCTCAACTCAGCAATCGAATTCGTACAAATACCATAGAAATTAGAGAAGGCTGCAAGAACTTCTCCCTTCGACTTCCTTAGAACTCCTCCACCCCCTACTAAACCGAGGTTGCCCATGCAAGCGCCATCCACATTAAGCTTAACTGAGACAAAAGGGGGACACCAGTACACCAGAGTGGGGCGAGACTGCCTTGGTGTAGGAGCCCTAAGGCCAAAGCACTGAAGAATCAAGCCGTTTCCGACCGAACCTTGACAACCAAGCTTGGGAGATAGCTGAATCTCTCTAACCCAAGCTTTAATGCACTCAATCACCGAGTTAGCAATGCGTCTCTTTTCCCCATGCCTTCTATAGTTCCTCTCCTTCCAAAGCTCCCATACGATCAAGTAAGGGAGGATGCATGTAATATAAGCACAGATACTAATACAGCTTGCCGACTCGTGCTAGTATAAGATTCGACCACGGACATCCTAGGGGGGAATCACAGGGATGTCAAAGAGCCTAGAGAAGTACCCCGAAACCTTGGCAGCCGTACCACCAGTCACAAGACAATGGTCAAAGGTCTCGCTCCGAGGGCATCCACAACAGTTGCACTTGGAAGCCAAGGGGATGCCAACCGACATTAAGGAATCATCTGTGGGGATCTTTCCATTGAGGAGCTGCCATGAAAAGAAAGCCACTTTCAGGGGAACAGACTGGTTCTATAACCACTTCGTATAAGGAACCACCGTAAAAGCAATCCTCACTTCATTCCAGGCCAACTTGGTAGTGAAACTCCTATCAGCAGAGGGGGTCCAAGCAAGCATATCACATCTATCAGAGGGAGCAAAGCTGTGGAGAGTTATGCTATCCCTGACAGCAACAGAATCAATGGAATCAAGTACCTCCTGCCTCCAATCTCTGTCCTCATCCAAAGCATCCTAGACCCTCAAGTCCAAAACAACCTGCAGTCCATTGTCGACATGATCTAAAAGAGGGCCAGCGCCCGTCCAGTTATCCAGCCAGAAAGAAATATCACCAGAGCCAAGCAACCATCTTGACCTGTTCAGCAAAAACTCCTTGAAGGCCAGAGTACTACGCCAAGACCTCGAACCCACACCCTGAACCCCAGCCAGCACAGTATGTGAGTTTTTAAAAAATTTTTCCTTGAAAAACTCACTCCATAGAGAGCACTCAGAGAAGACTTTCCAAAGACCCTTAAGCCTAAGCGAGAGAACAACATCTTCTAAAAGTCGAACCCCCAAGCCCCCTTCGTGAAGGGGCCTGCAGACTTTCCTCCAACACACCCAATGTCTTCGCTGCCCCCATTCAAAACAGCCCCAGAGAAAATCAACAAAAATCCCGTAAAGTCTTCTAATGACTGCCTTTGGAGGAATCAAAGTTGCAATAACATGGATGGGAATAGAGGAGAGAACATGCTTAAGGAGCGTAACAAGACTCCCTTTAATTCCGGCCAGATTATCGGCGCATCATTGCACTCCCATGCTGGACCTTATTAGGAAAAGACTTCAACTTTGGAAAGGCAAGCTTCTCACTTATGCAGGTCGGGTTCTCGACAAGTCTGTGTTGCAAGCTTCCTACATCTACTGGTCTGGAATTTATGGGCTGCCTCCCTCCATCATCAAATCCTTGGAATCCCTTATGTCTTCTTTCCTCTGGAAAGGCTCTGATTCCTTAGGGTTTCTCCGGCCAACTAGTTGGGCTTCAGTTTGTCTCCCTTTGGTGGAAGGTGGCTTGGGTATTAGAAGGATCAAGGAGATGAATTCAGCTGGCACCATCAAGTTGATTTGGAAGATTGCTTCTAGAAAGAAAAGCATTTGGGTTGATTGGATTTATTCTGGGCTTCTTCGATCAGATTCCATTTGGACAGTCTCCATCTCTTCGGATGCTTCTTAGGTCTAGCGCAAAATACTTGCTTCTCGCCCCATTGTCCTCGGATCTATACACTCTCACACTAGTAATGGGAATTCCACTTCCCTGTGGTTGGATCATCGGCACCCTATGGGAATTCACCCTCATCAAGTCAGCCCTAGAACTATTTATGGCTCTGGGTTGCCTAGAAATGCTTTGGTGGCTGATATCATAGATGCTACTGGCTGGGCCCGCCCAGTTTCCTCAAACCCTGTGCTTACTAATATCTGGGATCTATTGCCCTCTATTCAAAGAAGACCCCATCATAGGGATGAGTGGATGACTGTGTTACTTGGCTGTCAAACACTTTGGGTTCTTTTAGCTCCAAAGCTGCTTGGGATCTCATTCGGACTCGTCAACCTCTTGTTCCTTGGAGGAAGCTTGTTCGGTTCAAACACCACATTCCTCAGTCCTGCTATACGGTCTGGAGAGTTTTCTCTAACTACCTTCCAACGTAGTCCTTTCTTCGGCATCGGCACATCACTGTCCCCCCCAATTGTGGTCTCTGTTGGAATGGGATCGAGGATTCCAATCATCTTTTCTTTGCATGCCCTTTCTCCTGTTTCATCTGGAAAGGTATCCTTGCTAAATGCTGGCCAAGAAATCGTCGGATTCTTCCTTTTGACAAAAAATGGCTTTGGGTTGATATGACTTTTGGAGGTTCTTCCCTTTATAATGTGGCTGGAAAGCTGGCTTTTTGCGATGTGATCAATCACATTTGGATGGAGCAAAATTTACGGAAATGGACCACCAAATCTCGATCTCTCAATCAGATTTGGGATTCCATCTCTTTTGAAATTAAAACCAAACTTAGTTCGGTTGCTCCCTCTACTTGTAATGACACCCCAAGGAACAAGCTCATTGTTGTTTCCTGAGGTCTTCCCTCTATCTCTCTTCAAGCTGTGGGCTCCCCTGTTTGAATCTTTGGCTGTTGGTTTTGTTTTTTTTCTCCCTTCTACTTGAGGGTTGTCGTTTTTTTTCTTTCCTCTTTGGTAATGAATTTATTATTCACCCAAAAAAACATTCCCCAAGATATTTTTAGAAATAATAGACCATCTAACATCCCACACAATAGTAGCAACAGCTAACAATTGAACGGCAGCGAACAAAAGGAACCTGCGATCAAAAATAACTTTTCTTCATTCAATTCTCAACTCATCATTGCTCCACAAGGAATCTGGTTAGGTAAAGCCCATATCATAGAAACAGTTAAAACCCAAAGGAAAACACAACCAAAAATATAGAAATTTCTAAAACCAAGCCAGTCAAATGAGAAGGGTGCGGGTGGCACATTTGGCATTGACTGATCCAATAATTAGATATGGCCCAGCTCTGTTTCAGTTCACAGATTGGTCAAATGTGATCAAATCTAACATCCCAAGGAACCATAGAGCTGAGGTATGCCCCCTCCCCCCCCACGGGAGGCAGATGGAATGGTGAGGTTAAACTTAGATGGTTCCTTTATGGGATATCCTGGTCCCTACGTTTTCTGGGTGTTAATCGATTGCCTACAAGAGATGTCTTGAGGGCATTATCAGGTCCTCATCAGTGGAGTTATTCAACAACAACAACAACAAACTAAGCCTTATCCCAACATAATAGGGTCGGCTACATGGATCCAAACAAAACAAAATAGAGAAAACAAAGATATACTAAAAAGGACAAATGGAAAATGAGGAATAAATAGAAAGATGAAAGATAGTAGGAGGAAAAAGGCACAGCCCAATACGTCAGGATAATCTCAGCTAAATGGGGTCAGCGACATGGATCCTAGCCCTCCAATAGGCTCTGTCCGAGGCCATACTTGGGACATCTGGGGTGTTATTAGATTGCCTAAAAGACATGGCTTGAGGGCATTGTTAGGCCCAATAGGTGAAGACAGTTTGGTAAGGACAGAACTCCTGTCTATATATTGGCATTGGAGTTTCCGATGAAAGAGGGATTTCATGATATAATGGCGGAAGGGGACTCAGTGACCATTATTGCTTGGGAGTTCTCTAATAGGGAAGTTTCTTAGAGATTCGCTCATGGAATCAGATGCATAAATCCCCCTGCTGATTCCAATGAAAGCCAAGGATGGTGAATGACATGGTGGATTTTCTGGTGAAGCAAGGGGTTGGTAGAAATCAGCATTCTAGGAACTCCTTTCCTTTAACAGACTGGTATCTTTTTTGTATTCTTATAATATTTGTTTCGCCTCTTTAATTTTGAAGCTTGGGTTTTAGGTGGCTGTGGTCAGCCCATATCTTGATTCTTGTCTATTTCTCATAAAAGGCTGTTATTTATCTCCCCCCACCCCCAAAAAAAAGAAGCCTGCCATACCCTTCTATTCCTTAATATGATCAAATACCCATAATGTTAAGTGACAAACAACTTCTACCACCATTTTGAAAATTCCCAAAACCTGGGACTAGAAATATAGACTAAAGAAAACTAAATAAAATAATAGGAAAACAGACCATTTCAGCGACGGAAGGAATCAATCCTCCTGAACACTTTAAAACCCAAAAACAGAACCCTAATTGCATCAATATGGGGCTTGCAGAAATTCCTTCATAAATTAGCACTTGACCCTTCTTTTCATAAACTGTGAAAACAAGAAAAAAAAAAATCTAACTTCTTTTAGATGAAGTTAAAGCTCCCACAACGGATCATTTTTTATCTAATAATTTTCCCAATAATTTGACTGCTTATAAGGCTAAATTTATGCTTATGCATCACACACCTGGGGCTTCATTTCCTTTTAAACACCGAGCTAGATATCAAATAAACACTTCCCACGCAATTTCTCACATGAGAATAAAAAATGCAAAGCAATGGTTAAAACATGTTTTACAAAGAAGGGGTAAAGTTAAATATTAACGAAAACACATGCCATTAAATAAAATGAGAAAAGTTTCTCTTGATGTATATTACCGTATACTCAAGATTGGAAAAGGGCCTCTCCACATCACGCAGAACAAATGGACGACCATTAATGTACACCACCTGTTTCATACATTATTAAGCAACAAAATATATACTGGATTCAGAATACTCAAAACCAATACATCAAAAAAGATCTCAAAATCAGTGAAAAAAGATGTCCACAAACACTTCCAGAAGCAGTAAAAAAATCACAATTTATCAAATGATAAAATCCACATTCCGCTACTTTCAGTAGTTCCAATGTAAAGCAACTGGATAGCCTTACCGGTTCTTCTCGAAGGTTATGCCAAAGCACTCGCGTTTGTTTCCCTTTTTGTTGTGCCCCAATATGATTAAGTACATTTCGGATACCATCAACAGTAGGTATTGCAACACCATGAACACGTAATGAGTCGGCCTAATATATCATAAATAAAACAGAGAGGAATTAAATAAGAAGTCATGAAGCAGAAGAAACTTTCAAACTTGTCAGAAGCTTGGCAAAGGATGAATGATGCAGAATTACATGTAGTGGGCTCCAAGTGGGGTTTGATATATATCACACACACATGAACAAATTGCCTTATTTGCTTCGACGGATTGTGTTCATGCTACTGGGTACGATGCACAAATTATGCACAAATAATTACATCACCTAAATGATGTGATACTAACAACATCACCAAGTGGATACTAATGCCGTCAATGACAGAATAAATATGGATGATCCACACTAGATTCAATAGCATTCATCAAAAACTATGGCCCCAATGGTACTGTACCATAGGAAGGGCTGTATGACTACCACCACTTGCATAAAGTATATTTAGTACTTTATGCTCTCTAGTCTCTGGTATTTGACTATATAATTAAGGCAGACCATCTTTTATGTAAGCAAGCATGTTACTTTAATCTAGCAGGAGGAGATGGGTTTTGAAAATTGAGTATGGTACAAAACTCAATAGACTTTACCAACCTAACAAGCTGCCATTTTCAAATGCAATCAAGACAAAATGCTTTTTTTCTTACTAATCTGAATTAGACTATTTTCTCATTCATATATCAGCCAACAATTTTTATGGATGGGTAAGTGTTGTAATATGGGTCAAGGGTATTTTAGTCTTTGGGGGTATTTCAATCCTTGTACCTATCCTAGAATGTTCTCTTCATTATTATAAATAAAGGATGGCAGGTCTCTAAGGACATAAGCCATTATTCTCAATCCCCACATGGTATCAGAGCTGGGATCCACATCGGGATTGTAACCCTAATGGCTTCCATCACAAAACCCTAGACCATCTCTACCATCTCCTCTCTCTCCCCCTTTCTCGGTTTTGGCACCGCAAGCACCAACACCACCTACTCCCGCCACCGTCTCTCTAAAACCCACCTCTAAACCCAGTTTAAATGAACTTGTACAATTCCAGGTCCAGGTTCAGCATCTGTGTCTGCCTCTATGTTGTGGGTCCTGACTGCTGAGGATTCGGGTCAATCCTCCAGTCCACCGGTGCCGGAGTTCGAAGAACCATCCAATGTAGCTGTTGCGGAGTCTTAAGGGCTTGGTAGGACCACACACATAAGCTTTGCATGTGAAGAATGTTGGATAGAGCATATGCGGAACTTGTCACTTTCAGACACCGGGCAGTAGGTAAGAACCCTCATAATATTTCTAAGATCCTACCCAAATACATATTACAATTGACCTAAGAAACATGTAGGATGAGTGGTCACGCAAAGGCCTTGGCCTTTGGGATGATTTGAAACAAAAACAGCGGGGAAAAACACTCTGGTCGATCCAGTCTGGTCCATCTGGAAGGACCAGTCCGATCGACCAGAGTAGCTGTTCAGGGTAATTCGCATCCCAGGACTGTGGGGCCCAGTGTCTCGCATCGGGGATCCCCTTGGCATGTCCCAAATACTTAGTAGGGATAATTCCTTGGCAATGTGACCAAGTGGGGCCCACATATTGGCCTGTGTACACAAGAAATAGAGAAAAGAATGTGTTTTCCATATGGGTGCCCCTAGCCTTAGTATATAAGCATGAACTCAAGTCTGAGTTCATTTCTCAGATAGAAAACGTCGGAGAAGGAAAGAGAGAAGAGAAGAGAAAGAAGGACTGAAAAAGAAGAAGTGGAGGAAAAGGCTTTGAACTCTTATTGCTTCTAAAATTCAGAGGTAAACCCCCCACCAGAATCGATTTCCTCATTCTCTCTTCTCCTTGTAATTCTGATTTGTGAGCAGTTTCAGATTCTGGACCTTGAAAATATGATCCATCTCACTCCCATGATGTATTCCATTGAATAGAATGCTTAGGAACTTGAGATCCTTGCCTGCATGCCCAACCCTCTGCTTGATTTCTTCTATTAATAGAAATTTGGGCATGTTAGTGACCCAACCACAGCCATGCATGAATATGAACCAAATCCATCATGCATGTTGAATCTTTTCACAAGATCATGAAATTGGGTATAGCCATGAAGTACCTATGCTTGCTGATCATAAATTCCAGCTCAATTTGGGAAGTTTCAAGCTAAAATCCCCTGAACTCTCAGATTTTCGTGTTGTACAAGCACTGGTCGATCCATTCTGGTCCATTCGGAAGGACCAGTCCGATCGACCAGAGTTGTTGTCTGCCCTGTTTTGGATCAGAACCTTGTTCAAACCTAAAACTAAGGATAACTAAGATTCTAACCTCATTCAAACCATGGTTAACACGTACTAATGATTTAATTAACATAGGTCATAACCCTGTGTGCGACGAAGCGTATAGAAGTCCAACCGGGACCCAACAATCGATCGAACAACTAGATTTTAGTCAAGGTGAATGGGGATCTTGGCTTAATTTAAGAGTGTTTCTGAAATTTTTCTTTTTCATTGCTTGCTGCACCTTATCATGCATCATAAAAGTATCTTATATACAGTCCTTTGCATTTAGATGTTATGCATGTGTGCTAGGTTGCATATATAAATTGATGCATCATAATATTTGTTGCATTAAATTCAAGTTATAATGTTGAGTTGCTGAATATGAGATGATGAGATGTATTGGTGTATGTTATTGAGAAAGAGAATTATGGACAGCATGGCATGTTTATGCATAGAAAATCATTTATGTTGATCATTGTATGATGGTTGGTACGACCCTGTATGGGCATCGATTATACCTTCAATCATGCACATTACATCATGATTAGAAGGTGAATGTGGCTAGGATTTCATAACCCTGTGCTACAACCCTTGCCAACAAAGGTGAGGTGTTGGAGAACACGTGGCAAATCTGAAGGGGAATTCCAGAATGCCATTCAATGCACTCCCAGGTCTGAAGGGGAATTCCGGAAAGGGAGAAGCAGTAGGGTTAGCTTCGGGGGTTTGCTGGGGACTGAAGGATAATTTCGGTACCGGCAGGCTTCCACCACACCAAGGTTACAGTAGTACTAAACCTCATGAGACTTAGAATTGTTGTTAGAAGCATATTAGTTAAGGACATACATCATTGACTATTTGTGACTACTTGCATGTTTCTCCCTCATTGGGCTCAGTGGAGCTCATCCCTGTGGAATTCCTTCTTTTCAGATGACTTTGCAGGTAATGACGACCCGGGGCTGTTGGGTGATGCTACTTTGGACTTCGCCACCGATAGTGACTATGCGGTGCAGGAGCCCAAGGTGCATGACCCGTCGTGTGTGTGCGATCAATGCGCATTTCTATGATCTGGCCTGACGGCTAGGCCTATCACTACTTTTAATGTTTATACATTACTTTTGTGTACTTAAACTACTTTGTTGGATGTAAAGTCCTCCTTCAGATCTTATGTATAATTTATATGTTTATCATCTAGAATCCTGTGGATAATATATATATATATATACTTCTGAATTTCTTTCGCTGCATTTGATTTACTGTATTGTGATGGATTTTGAGTTGGGAGTACTGTACTAACGATCTTGGTGGTTGCTGGGATGCCAGTTGACGCCTGGTCAGACCGCACCCAGCTTAGCAGGGGCGGGGTGTAACAGTCTCTCTCTCCATCCTCTCAGTTCAGCACCGCCGTCACCTCTGCCACCCACCACCGCTAACGTCGCCCACTTCAAGAGGTCCGTCCATACACCGTTGCCTCTCTCTTCACCCTTGGTGGTGAGTTATCTCCCACTAAGGGCTTTTCCACCTAAAATGATCTAAATCCCTCATTCAATCAAAACTTGTTGGTGATTTTTCCTGGGATCCATTGTGCAGTATTGATGTTTTGTTCAACCTGTCTTGACTAACAACCATGGTATCTGATTTGACCGCCGAATCTTCTGGACAAGAAAGAGTCAGTCAGTGTTACTTCCTTCATTCCTCTTAGCTCCATTAAACTCAATGGGACCAATTACTTGATGTGGTCACGTCAAACAGAAGGCTGATGGAATAGTGGAAATATATAAGGCGAGGTCGGTTGCTAGAGGGTTCACTCAGACACATGGCATTGACTATCAGGAAACATTTGCCCCAGTAGCAAAGATGAACAATGTCAGAGTTATTATCTCATGTGCAGTTAACCAAGGATGGGATCTTTAACAACTTGATGTGAAAAATGTTTTTCTCCACAGGGAGCTTGAAGAGGAGGTATATGGACATTCCTCCTGGTTTTGCTGCCCCAGAAACCAAAGGCAAAGTGTGTCGTCTAAAGAGAGCTTTATATGGTCTAAAACAGTCCCCAAGAGCTTGGTTCGGATGTTTCCATAAAGCCATGGTGTCAATTGATTATAAACGAAGTAATGTTGATCACTGTATCAAGAAGAACGGTCAACATATTACAGTTTTGATTGTCCATGTAGATGATATTGTAATCATTGGGAGAGATGTTGATGAAATATGTAGACTGAAGACCCATTTGGGGGCTGAGTTTGAGATCAAGGACCTGGGAAAGCTAAGATATTTTCTTGGGATCAAGGTTGCTCATTCAGCTCAAGGTATCTTCCTCTCTCGATGAAAGTATACACTTGATCTCTTATCTAACACAAGAATGTTGGGGTGTAAGCCTTCAAATACTCCATTACAGCCTAATACCATGGAACAAGATCTCGGTCGAAACCGACCGAGATGACCGAGATATCTCGGTTTCGTGGAAAACTGAGACGAAACCGGCATGTGTTTTAAAAAATTCAAGGTTTCAACCAGTTTCGGTCGAAACTAGTCGAAACCAGCTGAACCAGACCAACCCAGCCACTTAAATTACCCCATCTCGATCGAAACTTGTGATATTTCATAAGTTTCGACCAAGAGCTACTGGTTTCGACACTGCAGATAGGAAACTTGAAAGATTTCGAAATTTTTAGCCTCCACTGCTTGATTCTTCGCATTTCAACGTTGTTTGGTGCATCTACAACTTGATTCTACTAGCGTGTGAACCTCTCTTCTCAAAAGTAATGGTATTTTTGTCCCAAAAATAAATTTTTTTGTACAACACTGTTGAATACATGGTACCATTTTGAGTGTATCCTTCAGCTTGCATTAGTAAGCATGGGTCAATAACCACAAGTACCATTTTGAGTGGCTTTTTTACGAAAATAGTTCATGCATTGTGTTTAAAATGTCAAGCATAGGCTATATACAAAAAATAGACCTAAAACCATTTCTGGGCCTCGAAACCACTATCTCGAGTTGGCTAGGAAAAAGTACCTGATTTCGACCATATCTCGGTTTCAGCCTGGTCGAAACCTGAGATCTTGAACCTTGCCTAATCCTCGTCTAAAGAGTAAGGATGGAGAGCTAGTGGATAAGAGCAGCTATCAAAGGCTGGTTCGACGACTAATATATCTGTCAAACACACGACCTGATATAGCATTTGTTGTGAGTGTGGTTAGTCAGTATATGCATGATCCTCACTCAACTCATCTAGAAGCAACATATAGAATCTTGAGATATTTGAACTCTACTCCTGGAAAAGGTGTTCTTTTCACTTCTCAGGATCACTTGCAAGTTGAGGCTTTCACCAATGTAGATTGGGCAGGATGTCAAGATGACAGGAGATCTACCTCAGGCTATTACATTTTTGTTGGAGGCAACCTAGTTACTTGGCGGAGCAAGAAGCAAGCTGTAATTGCTTGGTGTAGTGCAGAAGCGGGGTTTCGGGCTATGGCCCATGGTATATGTGAACTCCTTTGGCTCTAGGGACTCCTTCGAGATTTATGTATTCTTGTTGAGCTGCCTATGCGCTTATATTGTGACACCAAATTAGCAATAAGCATTGCACATAATCCAATTCAATATGATCGCACTAAGCACGCCAAGATCGATCATCACTTCATCAAGGAGAAGTTGGAATAAAGAGTAATTTGTGTTCTATTTATTCAATCTAGTGACCAGTTAGCTGACATTTTCACTAAGGGGATTAGTAGTAAAGGTTTGTTTCTATTGTAAGCAAGTTGGGCATGTTTGATATTTATGGACCAACTTGAGGGGGAGTGTTGTAATATGGGTTCAAGGGTATTTTAATCTTTGGGGGTATTACAGTCCTTGTACAGTTGTACCTATTCTAGAATGTTTTCTTCATTATTATAAATAAAGGTGGGTTGGTGTCTAAGGACATAAGCCATTATTCTCAATTCCCACAGTAAGCATATTTTTTTTTTATGAATAAAAAACTCATTACCAAAGGAAAGAAAAAGGGGGGTGGGGAGAGAACAAAAAATACAATAAAGAAATTACAAGGCCCTGCCTTTATAGAGAGGGAGACAAGGACCGGAAAAGGAGAAAAGGAAGAATCCAAAGAAACCACAACAAAAGAAAAAAAAAAGTAGGGAGGCGGCACACCAGGAGGAGGCCGAAACTAGCTAATGCCTAACACCAATTCGACAACCGGACCCATCTTCAGAGATTGCGCAAGAACCAGGAATCGAAGAGAGCCATAAGAAATGCAGGAAAGCCCACCAAAAGACATGACCCCGGATATCCATACTTAAAGCCCAGAGCTTCTCATTGCTAGGAAAGGAATGGTTCAGGTGGGACCTCTTCTTGGGATAAGAGGGGAGCTAATATCACACAGACAGTAAACACAAAGGGAGGGATGAGGGGCGACAGAAGGCTGGAGGAGATGGGGGGTTAAGCAGAGGGAAAGAGAAGATCCTTGCAGGAAAGGGAGGGAGACGGGGGAGGACGATCGGTAGGGGAAGTTTCGGGCAAGTGGGTCAGCAGGAGCTCGAACCTTGCAGTAGGGAGGGGAGGGGAGGGAGGTAACCGTTGGTTAAGATCGGGTGAGCGGTTGGGTTGGACCAAACTGGCTTCATGCCCACAGTCACTAAGGAAGTGCCAAGTGGGATATGGGGGGGAATTTGGACCAACCCAGGAGCAGAGGGAGAGTTGGCCACAGAGAGAAAAAGGCTCAAAAGAAAAGAGGCAAAGTTGGTAAGAGTATGGTAAGCATCTTAACTTTATAATGTATGTGTAAAGTTATAGATGAGTTGCATAATATCCGTTTGGTAATAGGAGTTCAATAATCTTACTGTTGCATTCAACCCATCTTCATACAACCTACAAAGCTCCAAAAGTATTGCAATTTACAATCGTGTAAAAACCACAGAAATTGAAAGACCGAGTTCTTTTTCTTTTCTTCTTTTTTTTTCAGAGTAAACTCCTGATATACTAGTATAGCCATTCAGAAAAGTGGGGACTTGCCCATTTTCTCTGTCCACTAACACATGACTATCTTAAACTTTTGTTGAATTGCTACGCTAAGGAATTTTATCATGTGACCATTAATTCTCAATGCATAACGAAACAATTAGCAAAATATAGTACTGAAGTACAAGTTGCTCCACGGTATGATGCTAATTCTTTGTTTTATTACAGAAAGGGGAGAGAGAGAGAGAAATAATGTACACATACATCACCAAATCGATGCCAATATTTTAATTTAGGGAAGCAGTTTTCTGTCCGGGCATGTGGCCTACGCCAGTACTCCCATGTGTCTATCTCTCTCCTCCTTAAAACAAGGGGGCAGAGGTATCTTTTCACATGGGGAGGAAAGAGATAGACTCATGGGAGTGCTGGCATAAGCCACACTCCCGGACATAGATCTTTTTCCCTTTAATTTATTTGTCCAGTAGCAAGGTATGGATTTAGACTGACTGCGTTGCAAGTGGTAAAACTGTAAAACGCCAAGTATGTAATATCAGACACGGAAAGAACCAAACATCCAGCTGGAACAAGGAGGAAAATCTATTGTCTTAAGTAATTTTGCGAAAAACTACTAATAAATAATGTGGGCGAACTCCACATTTGCATGTTTCACTCTCAAAGTCCATTTAAGAAATAAACACCACTATAGGAATAAAGTAAGACTTATCTTATGGCAAGTAATAATTCAAACAATGTCACACTAAGGAGAGTCGGTCTTTGGATCACGACCACAACCATCAACGGTAGAAACAACAAACAAGACTGTGGCGTGCCAATAGGTCAGTCTCCTTCATAGTTCGAAAACTCGGCGAAATTCCGGTAGTTTCGAATGGCCCAAGACGAAACAGCACAAAACATGCAAGTGAATTTGTTTCGACCGAAATTACGGTACTATTTGTACCATCCTACCAAAAGGACACAAACCATAGTATAAACATGCATTGTTTTGCGAGTTAAGGTCAAAATATTGACCAGAACTCGGTGGTTTCATTGGTTTCAACATGGAAAAGGGGAAAACAGCTGGAGACTTGGTTTTTTTGCCACATCACTACTCTATACTACTGGAATACACTGCTGAGGATTGCCACATCACTCCAAAGAGATCAGTTGTTGCTTACTGGAGAAAATTTGGCTACATTCAACGATTTCAGGTAAACAACTTTTCCCAAAAAATATGATAAATACTTCTTCTATGGGGGTGGAATATTTATATGTCTGACACCGGAGGCCAATCTATGGCCTCACAGTGTCAAAAAAAAATTCTGCTCAGATATAAATATATATATACTACTCCCATATCAGTGTCAAAAAAAATTCTGTTCAGAAACAAATATATATATACTACTCTCATATCAGTGTCATCACAGAACAATAAAACATGAATCAAAGAAGAATGATCAGAGAAGCAGATACAGTAAGCCGCAGAACTCGGCATATTCAGATTCAGAACAGAACAACACATGAAGAACAGACCGAGTTAAGACACCACACACCGTGAGGAAGACATACCAGACAAACGCATATGAAGAACAGACCAAGTTGCAAGTCGGTATAGTAAGCCGAAGAACTCGGCATATTCAGATTCAGAACAGAACGACCAACCAACTTGGCATTCAAAATAAGAATCCGAAGCATCAAAGACAGGATAGAGTGGAGAGAAGGGATTCGTAACAATTTTAGGATTCAATGTTGCCATCTCGAAAGCCAAAGCCTTCGTTTACAGCCTCAAAAGTGACTAGAAAAAGAAAAGACAAGCCAACTCAAGAGATCCTACACCTGTTCCTTTGGCTTGTGCTGCTTATTTAGTTTGGCTGCAGATGGCTGATTACAATTTTAGCCACCTTAACAAGCAGAACAGAGACGTAGGTTCAAGCAAGTACTTCTTCTTTCTATTAGTGGTGATAGCTTTTGGTAAAGTAAAATACCCCCCTAAACAAGTAAGGCGGATGTAAGACCTAGCCTTGTGAGTAGAACGGAGGCTTTAGAGAAACAACTTCTTATCAAGGAAGCGCTAATTAAAGTGAAGGAAGTTAGGGTGCAACACAACGAGAATGTCATGTTCTAGGCGCTTGGGCGAGTAGCGGTAAGTGAAGTTAAGTGAGTCAAAAATAAAGTGCAAGAGGTTGATTGACACACTATTCTTGTGAACACAGGTTCTTATTTTTAAAAAAAAATTAAATAAATATAGATTTTCCTACAACAAAAATGTAAAAAAAAATAGGGTTAATAAAAACTGGATGGGGCTCAATTATATATATGTTAATCACCGTTGGCCGATCTACAGCCTCACGGTGTCAAAAATTATTTTTTACCAGTAAAACTTATTTTTAATTTCCAAATTATGGAAATTATTAAAAAATAAAAGTAGGGAAAAAATATTCTGTTTAGTTTAGAAAAATAAAAGAAATTTATGTTCTGATTTCAGTGTGTTTTGAAACGCATGTGAGGCCTCAAATGTTGTAACATATTTGGTTTCATATTCTGGGGAGTTCCAAACTCCATGATGAACTGGAGCATGTGAAAACTGGAACTGGAACCCCATATCCATAGATACCCACAAAAGTTACAGATCAAAAAAACCACTGCAAAAAAGCTGACCATTTTTTTCTAAGATCAAAGCGTATGCTTGTCAAAGGAAATTTTGAAGCACAATGAAAATGTCAATCCAAGGGACAACAGAGTAGTCTGAAAAAAAATTTGAGTGTCCATCAGTAAGGGCAAATGCAAACACTGTATGAACATTTAGAGAACGCCCAAGTCCCCATACACCTCAATAGGATTTTGAACTCTATGCAGGTGAGTGAATACAAGGGATGATAATTAAGCTACAATAAGACCAGACCGGATAACTAGCTCTGTTTCACGGGCCCCTAAGATAAATAGGCGAAAGAGTGAACACGCACCTGGACTTGAGTAAGTTAAGCTTGCTTTGCGGAAAGAAAGAAAGAGCACATACCAACCATGAATATTATGGATTCAATTTAAACACCTGCTTGTCTTGAGATTAGTGAACGAAGAAAAAAACAGACGGGAAGGTGGAGAATGACAGGAAAAATATCCACCGTGGTAAACCCCAATACTCCTGGCCCAATATATACATACATATGAAGAATTAAATAGAGTAAAACAATTAAGTAAATAAAATGCTGATTCTTTGACATGCCTTTATTCAACGACTACGAAGACGAAGAAGAAGAAGAAGAAGAAGAAGAACCTGTCTGTAATTGGGAGCACCATCGATTTGTGGAGTTAATCGTTTGTTTTGACAGCCAGGGAAGTGGTCACTCTTAAGTATTGTTTTCTTGCCCAAAACAGATCCCACTCTCTGCTTCATAACCTGCTCCGGTTCTTTTTGTACCGACATCGTCCACTATGGATACGAAACAATTTCGTGTCTTACCTTCTTTTTCTTTTTCTTTTTTGATTTGGGATTTCTTCCCTATTTTGTTTGAAGCAACAGCTTGAGCAAGTGCGACAGATACCAGTACAAATCTGTATAGGAATTTATTGGACCGATCAGCTAATTATCACGGACTCATGGGAGGAAAAATGATAAAAGAGAGAGAGCACTTTCCACTTCCCATATACCTCTCTCACCCAATCGGAATTTCCTCTCTTGCTCTAACTTCTAAGATAAATTTAACACAACATGGAGCAGAAGGAGCATAAACAATAGAGATAATAAGAGGAAGGGGTTTATTGACGATACGAGGAGGGAAAGAAAGACAAAGGGCAACAAGAGCTTTTCTGGGGAGCGTTGAATGCATATAATCTGTTTGCCGAGCTCGAGCATGGCTTCGTCGCCAGAAAGACCAACGTGAGAAGCGTGTCGTATGGCTGTTTTCTGCTGCGTATGAAATCTTTCCTCATGTATTTTTTATTTTTTTTTGTCTTACCAAACAAAAGAAAATGTATCCTCTAATTTTTATGGATTTTGGAATTTGGACAGGTGGACAAGAGAATCGTCCGAACCAATTAAAACTGCCAGAAAGCATATTCTCTTGTATAATTATTGGTGGAATTTTTTATTTCAAAAAAAATATTGGCAATTAAACCCCAAGGGGAAGCGCAATTGGCAAGGGATGATGTCTAAGGAAATTGAAGGTCCTAGTTCGACTCTTGTCTCCCTCGTTGGGCCCACGCACCTAAGAAGAAACTTGGTAATTTATTTAATTTTTTATTCTTTTTAAGGTGAACTATCGGTAATTAATTTATTAGTAATAATGTAGATTGATAGATTGCGTTTTCCCATAAAAATGAGGGCTAATTTATCTCACTCCATAATGGAATTCTACATACCATCATTTTATTTTTATTTTTTAAGTAAAAATATAATTCAATGAATGTTGAATGTGTATAGTCCAAAGCTTCAGATTCACAAAGATCATGAAGTCATGGAGTGGAATTTGACCAAACTATTATACATATAATAGACAGGGCTTTCCTAACCAAGGCATCTGAAACACCAATCATAGCCTGTGGAATACATTGAAAAGAAATAGAACCAAAAAAAGACTTAATATATGAAATTACAATAGAAATTTCATAGAGTGGAATTCGGTTCTGGTCATGGATATAACTGATCACCTCTTTGCAATCTGATTCCACTTGAAGTTGAGTGAAACCAACAGCCACAACTTCTACAAGTGCACTTCCAATTGCAATAGCTTCACCTTGAATCGCTGATCTAAAGTAAAGAGGAAATGAGATTGGTTTCATTTGGTCCTATGATCTCTGAAAATGAAACCTACACCACCTTTTGAAATTCTACTTTTCAGCACTGCATCACAATTAACTTTATTGACCATTAAATAAAATCGAAGACATCTCAACTATTAATTCCTACTGTTGTATCATTCATCCACCAACACCGTTGCAACCTCCCCTCTCCTTTCTTGAAATCTTTCCACCCATCTCTCTTCCCCCTCTCTCTCTCTCTTTGTGCTCACCTGCAACTCACCGTAGTTAGTGGCTCCTCGAGTGTCTTCTTTGATATTTTCCACATTCTCATGCTAATTAATCAAAACCGCAGCCATTCGACCAACTCCCAACTTTTCAGGATGAAAGCATCTCTAAACCGCAAGCTACTGCTTTGCCCAATTCTTGTCTCTTCTTGGGTGATTTTGAAATCTCAAACTGGTTTTCCTCTTTAAAAAAAACCCACAATCATTTAACATTTCCCATTGATTGAGATGAAAATATTTGAAAACATTTTGCGAAAAGTATCAAATTACTCAAATTTAGTTTTTAATTTACAAAATTACCCACGCAAACTTTATTTCAACAGAAGAGAAAATAGTTTATGTAGGGAGCATAGCACATGTGCCAAGACACATGGGGGGAAATGATCGCCCCACCCCCATAAAATACAAAAAATGATGCCCATGTTGATGTTTTCGCACGCGTAGAGGCCACACTTCCCCCCCCCCCCAACTGAATTACCCAAATTGAGTTTGGGTATTAAAAAATGCACAAAACAGTGTTGGTCTAACATATGCCACACATTTTTTACTTCTTTTTTTTTTTGGCAAGTACACATTTCATACTTGGAAACGTGCAATACGATTGATGACCCTCTCCCATGGTACCTCTTCCCTTGTGAGTGGGATGTGAAATCGTTCCATGTGACAAGTGTGAGACCCACCTCTTAAATCCGTTCTCACTAAACTTATATACTTTCAGGTCCAGGTTCAGCAGCCATGTATGCCTCAATGTTGTGGACTTTAGTGGTTGAGGATTCGGACCAATCCCTCGATTCACCAATGGAGGATTCCGAAGAACCAACTCAAATAATCATTATTAAATCTGAGGAACCTTGCGGGAGCCCGCACATAAGTTTTGCATAGCAGACATGCATCATGGAGCATATGCAAAACCTATCAATCTCTTATGCCGGATCATAGATAAGAACCCGTTAACTATATAAAGCTATTGTCTTATTTGTGTAGCTTTGGCTGAAATGTGTTCCCTAGTGTCTCTCACAAGAGGGGGTGGGACCCACCCGGGGCACCTGACCGAACACTCTGCCTTGGTGGGGTCCACCTTCCTCTTGTGAGAGGCACTAGGGAACCGCACCGATCAGGGAACCGTAGATGATAACGATTCGGGGTCCACCCACCTCTTTTAGAGGCACTAAAGATCCAGTTGCGCCTAGATATGGGAGCGCACTAAAACTAAATTACTGTTGTATCCCCAGGAAATAAAAAATCGTATCTATGTTGATACTTGCCTACTTTCTTTTTTATCTCTATGCTTATACGGGCGCTACACAATGGGACAGCTTTAAAAAAAGGGAATATACCCTCTATGGAATTTAAAAAGAAAAAAGATAAATTACTTGGACACCCTGTACTATGGCCCGATTGCTAGACACCCCAAACTTTGAAACTATTACTTGATGGGACCCACATACCTGGTCTCGGTTGAGCTACCTGCATACCATCACGGTCGGGCTCTCATTTATATCGTGGGATATCATTCATGGAACTTAACTATAAGTGGTTTCTTAGGTTAATTACCTTTTAAATAGCTAGTAGAATGTAATTCACCAAACTAATTCTAATATGGCCCAAATCAAACAAACCTTAGTAGCCTCACCTAGACTTAGCTTTAGGAATTCATTTCCTACCCAAATCATAATCCGATTTCTGCTCTGGAGAAAAGGAAGAGAAGAGAGAGAAGCTCTAAAGAATTGGACATTGGAGAGAGAAGGCCTGGAGAAGGGCTAATAGGTTGGATTGTTGTTGTTCCCTCCTTGTGAATCTCCTTCAGTTAGGTTGCAAACCCTTGAGCTGACCTTGTTCTTCTCTTTCTTTGGTTTCAGCTGAGTTCCTAACTCAAACAAACCCGAAACATAGAAAATTTAGGCAAATTTGTTTTAAAGCCTTAGACCCAACATGCATTTGGGTTGTTTCCCTTTAACTCCCCTAAGCCAATTTGGGATTTGGGGTCTGTGCATAGCAAGATCCATGATGAAAGGCCTCAAAACAAAGCTCTACAGCACCTATCGGGTGCAAAAGCTGCCCCCCTGCGGATGTCCGGTCCATTGTCAGATGACCATCAGATCTTCCCAGTTGTCCCTATTAGATTGGGGCTTTGTTTCTAGTTTACACTAGTAACCTAATTGATGTTATGTATTGTTAATCTAGGGTGAAATCTTCTAATTGGTGAGGCTTTTCAAGAGTTAGTTTTATCTATTAGCTTGAGCAATTCTTCTAACTCAAGGTAAGTGGGATTTGACTTTAATTTGAGAGTGTTTCTTGTTTATTTTCTTATATTATGCTTGTTGCATCTGTACATGCACCATATTAACGTTATGTTCATGTAGTTTTAGTTTATCTTTTATGCATTAGATGTATGCATGATGGTAGGTTGCATTCCATAATGCATATGCATAATATTATGAATGATATGATGAGATAGTATGTTGTATGAGATTGAGAGATGATGATGGAACTATTTGGATATTCTATATACTGTAGAACTACATGACATACATGTTAGAAGGTGCATATGGCTAGGGTATCTTAAACCCTATGCTACAACCCTTGCCAGCAGGGGTGAGGTGTTGGATAACCCATGGTAGGTCCAAAGGGATGATTCTGGAATGCCAATTGCTATCTCATAGGTCCGATGTGTGATTCTGGAATGGGATGTACAGTAGGGTTAACCTTGGGGGTTTGCTGGGGACCGATGAGTGATTCCGGTACTGGCAAGTCTCCACTGTAGTAGAGTGGTATTCTTGGGGTCCGATTTGTGATTTCGGAACTGAAAACATCATACCTGTTATAGTAACATCTGACCTCATGAGACCTAGATCTATTGTTAGTTGCATGATTAGACTTGAGACATGCATCATGGACTATATGCATCTGTTTGCATGTTTCCCCTGATTGGGCTCAGTGGAGCTCATTCCCACGGATATTCCCCTTTTTCATATGGCATGGCTGGTTGTGAGGAACCAGGGTTGGGAGCTGTTGCTGCTTCAGACTTCAACACCAGTAGTGACTCTGCACCGCAGGAGCTCAAAGTGCATGATGTTTCATGCGAGTGCGACCAGTGCGCGTTTCTGTGATATGGCCTGATGGACTAAGTTGTATTCCTTTTTGTGTTTATATACTACTTTTGTTATAGATAAGCATGTAGTGGTCTTAATACACTTTTGGGAAGTTGTACAGTGTAATTGCAAGTTCTATCAATATAACATGTTTATCACTTAGATTTCTTCCTATTACTGTTATTATTATTATTATTTGCCCTCTTCCACTTTATTTGATTTCTGTATTGTGATAAATTCTGAATGAGAGTACTGCACTTGCGATCCTAATGGTTGATTGGATGTCTGTTGGCATCTAGTCACACCATACCCTTACTAATCGGGCCGGGGATTGACAACGAGCTTCCGAGGACACGATATATTTGATTTTATCAAGAACATCTACAGAATGGTGGTGGGCGACGGTGAAAAACTGGTGGTGAAGCAAATACGAATAAGACAAAATCAGGTGATTGGAGACGCAATAGGAGCAACATAGACTGAAGCAGAGGAGCCGATACGGCACGTGAACGTGGTGAAGTAGGAGTTCGAAGTGGAGGTTGCAACATTGAGCTCTATACAACACGTGAACATGGAGAAGCTATATTGCAGCAATACCAACGAGAATTCCACTCTGTTGGTGTACAAGTATTTGCCCAACGGAAGCCTATAGGACCCGATGCATATGTCGGAAGATGGAGCGACATAGGAGGTGCGATCTCGGTGGCCAAGTGATCTAGTAACTACACCATGGGTGTGAGAAGCCAGTGATTGTTAGGTGCCAGGGGTGGATTTTGAAACCTCCCTCCCTCCCCTTTTTGCCCTCGTCCCAGAAGGCAGGATGTAAAAAGGGATATATCATGGGTTGTTGGATCTCTGTCTTTTTTGTTTGGAAGTCACCACCTAGATTAGTACTAGGACCAATAAAATTCTATAAAGGTTTCCTCCCGGAAGGGGAAAAATTGACGCACAATGGATAAGACAGTTGGTCTCACAAATCTCTAGGTAGGTGTCAAGTTACGTGTTGAGAAGCTTTTACACAACTAGACCGGATTTTTATCGTCTCAAGTGCACATTTGGGGGAAGGCAACACGTGGCAAATGACTATCCAATGGTCCAAATTGGAATCAAGTTTTTCACTCTCAAAATCCCTAAAAATTGAAAAAATCTTTTCCTCTCTCTCTCTCTCTATATCTGTCCTCTCTCACGAAAACCAAACCAGAGGCTCTCCTCTCTCACGAAGAGTCGCAGACCAAAACAGAGGCACGTTCTCTATATCATACACCAGTCCTCATTCTCCTTAAGATTCTCACCTTCAAAGCAAAAGCAGCACTAACTCACTCTCTCTCCTTCGGACTATTCAGATGCGGCTGTGATTTGTGAGTGATAGTGAATTAACAGTTCATTCTCACCGCACAAGAAAACCCAATTTAATCTCTATTTAATGGGTTGCCGACGACATTAGCGATGTTGTTTTGTTGTGTTCATCTTCTATGCCTGGTTCTCTTGCTAGGATTTTCTACCATTCAAGTCGAAGCTAAGAGTGAAACGATGAAATTCGACTTCAGCACGTTAACGCTAAGCAGCCTGAAGCTACTGGGAGCTGCCTTAATTATAAGATCAGGAAAAAAGAAAAAAAAATTTGGATACAAACATTGAATCTGTATAAGGAAACACAAGGTTTAGGAGAGACGAGAGAGAGGAAGGAATGGAGGTGAAAAACTTGATTTCAATTTGGACTGTTGGATAGTCATTTGCCACGTGTCACCTTCCCAGATGTGCACTTGTCTTGCACTTGAGACAATAAAAATGGACCAGGATCCTCTGCAGTACCGGCGGGCAGCAGTGCACATCGGACGGCACAACAGAGGTCAGATGGTACACATAACACACATGGCCTCTACTGTGCCGTTGGATGTGCACTGCCACCCTGCCGGTATTATAGAAGATTTTTAACACATCTACTAATATGTACAGAAAAATAATAATATATCTATGAAAATATCTAAATTTATACTAGGAAAGCTCGTAACACTGCAAAAGATGAATGAGAGTGTTGGAGAAGAGACGAAAATAACAATTTTAACAGTAATTCATTATGATAACATAACATCGTATTCAGGAAAATAGGATTTTATAAATCCGACGGCGCAACAGTGTAAAGGCTTCAGCTTTGTGGGCAAATTTTTTTTTTTTTAGTCAAAAAGCTGTGGGCAATTCAACATTCATATATAGCAGCTCTAGAGGGATGGCGATTGTCAAATGGCAACAGTTGAACGTGATGTATCCGATAGCTGTGACATAAGAGTCGTCAAAAACAGTGATAAAAAATGAGTAGATGCTGCCGCAATCTGAGCCACCCCTTTTTTTTTGTCAGAAATCCAAACCCAAGCACTGCAACCTTTCCCACAACAATCGTTTAGCGATAAGGAGAGTTCTGTTTATAGGGCATAATCAATTGGCCGAATATTGCCAAAGATCGCTGTCCTATTAATAATATTTGATAGTTGATACATGATAGATGCAGTTACTTTTGTTTATTTCCACGCAGAAATATCATAAATTTCCATAGTCTCAAGCTGATACCACATAAATAAATAACAATGCTAGTGGATAAAATCAGTTATAGTCCGGGCGCATCTTGATTTTCATCAACATCACCGTGCTTCCTAATCAAGTTCTTGGATGATGGCAAACCAGCTACTGCATCTTCCTCGATTCCACATTCGTTTGTTCCTCTCCTGATCATGAAGTAACCATCCTGAAAGCGCACAAACAAAAAGTTAGTACTTGAGACTCGTATACAAAAATGTTAGCCACTAAACACAGCAGTCCCTGCAAATGTGAGGCAGCTAGCGGATGTTGCATCAGCAATTCAACACAGTGGGCTTGCAGTGTAAAGCAGTGGGACCCACTGTAATGAGCGACTGAGCAGCATAGGGTCAGCATTCCCGACTACTGTAACAGTTACCAATATAACATTTTTCATATCAAGGAGCAGAAGGAAACATACATCACCCCAACTTCTATTCCACTGGTTTGCAAGAAGCTGCAACACACAAAGTCAAATAAAACTTAGACCCATAAATAAGCTGCGTTGTTTCATATTTTAGAAGGCGATGATTAGGAAAATACCCAATAATCTTCCCCATCCTCACTGGTTCCCCATCCAATTAGCTTCACTGCATGGCCTCCCATGACGTCTCCCGTAACGTGCTTGTAAACCCCTGACCTATAGTGAGCAAAATCCTGCAAATAGAAAAGAAAGCACGACAATCAGGAAAATTGACACTAATAAACATAAGTTGGCCTCTAATGTACAACAACGCCAGAAAGAAGAAGAGTGTCGAAATTAAAATATAAAATATAGCCACTAGTTTAAAAGAACACGAAGATATAAAAGAAATTCAATCATCATAAAAATGAAATATCAAGGAATAAGAAAAGTTTGGAGTCCTGTTAGAGTAGGCAAATTCCCACCAGGACTGCAGAGTTTCCCAGAGGATTGTGAGATTATTTTCTTCGCATCAACTAATTGATACTTTAGAGAGCAAGAGATGCAGATACTTTTCACGTCACAGGTTCATTAGCATGAAGGATTCAATAAATCAAGTGAAGGAGCTTTCAGATTACCTCGTAGACAGTGAACGAAACCTCAACAGGCCCATTCTTATAGACCTCTGCCATGATATCATAAGGATTGGAATTGATTCTGTAGGTATTGACACTGAAATGCTTCACTTCCCACCACAGCTGGTTCTTATCTTCACACTTCTTTTCACACTTAGGAGTTGGATATGCAGGTTCACAACCAGGGTGAGAGCAGCCAACATCATCGAAGTATGGGTCACACTGCCAGATGAGAAACCATTACTTGAGCTATACACTAAGACCATGGTAAGGGTGTAAGTTCTGTACCTCTTCAGTAACAACACCATGTTGAACAAAGTACTGCCATGCATAGATAGGATATCCCCCATCACAACCATCTCCACACATAAAGCCGCAGCATGCCAAGAGGTCATTAACAGACAGTGAAATATTCTGCCATGCAGGACAAAGGATTGAAGGTGTAAATGAAGGGAAGAAATAAATTTCCAAATTCTGACCTCTAAGGAAAGGAAGGTACCATGCCAAAATGGATGCAAAACCGATCGGATAGAGATTCCACAGCACCAAAAGCCCAACAAGATCCACAGTGCCCCTGCCACATAATACCAAGATTGGTTAAGCACCATAATTATACATTTGGCCAAATAAAAGTTATAGGAGTGGGAACCAAGTTACCTGATCTTTCAATTGTAAAGATGAAGGCACGCCCAGATGGAGACAAGGTAGTGGAGAAGGTCAGTCTCTCATTTAATAAATTCTAAACTAACGAGAGGCAGAACAGGTTAACTGACCAAGTATTCTCCCAATTGTGATACACTGAGGCCAAGCTGTCCTCGCATCAAACTCCTTTGGCAACTTCAACGAATTTGTATGAGTAATAACAGGGAAATCCTTCAAATCATACTTTGGTGTTGGTTTCACTCCAAGTAGGTGCTTGAATTGGCCAATCTACACAGCAGAAGTTCAGTGGCCACAAGGTGTATAATAACGCTTAGATCAGGGGTTTTTTTCTTCTAGAGAAACATGGAAAAAAAGAAGATTATAAACAAGGTTCTGCTTCTTGAGTACTCACGGTGTAATTATAGAAGCGAGGATTCATGGCAGCTTCCCATCCACTGTGATTGGTATTTATCTGTTGGATGATTGACTCCTGCTTTGACAAAGTGAGAACCTGAAATTAGTTGATAAAAGCAATACAGGCTAAAACAAAGAATTAATGCATCAGGTGAAAAGTAAAGTACCTGAAGAATCTCAGATCTAGATCTAATTGTAGGAAATAGTTTCACCCCCACCACCTGCAGTTTTACATCACTGATTAAGTTCTAAAAATAAAAGTCAGGATTATTTATTTTTAAAAAAGTAAAAATTCATGACTTAAGAAGTTGAAAAGATCAAAGGAAACTTATGGACTTCCCATGAATTGGAATTCTTTGCTGGGCAGCCCATAATGTCCAGTTCACAAAATGTCTGAGCATTACAAGCAAGTGGCTGCCCCCAAAACAGGTAACTTATTTCGCACAAGAATAGATGTTCCTAAGAAAAGAGATTTGAGGTGTTTCCTGATCCATTTAGAGGTGTTTTCTCCTAAACAAGCTTAACCATCATTTTGAAAAGCATCTTTGTTTCCATAGTTGTCAAGATGTCCAGGCGCCTGATGAGGTTTACTAAGCTGAAAGAAAACAAACACTAGAAACCTACTAGAAACCAGAAAATGAACCAGAAAACTATGAATATGGCAGAAACTAAATATGATTAGAACTTGCAAACCATAAAATCTGATGGGACCGAGACTAATCTATATTAGAGGTCTTAATGGGGTGAGCATGTGGTTAAAATATTAAAGCAAACAGACTGTTAAGACTAGGAGATACAAACATGGAAAGAAAATAGAAACTAAGAAAAACCAGAAAATAGCAAGTGAGGATAACTTGAATAACTCTCAATCCACCAGTGTGATGGTACTCAAGTTAGAGTTGAATGGAGTAGAAGGGGAAGGGAATTAGCCAAAGCTCAGCCCAATCTGATGGTTAAATATTCTTAAAACAGAGATTAAACTTCAGACTCATATGCTGTCAAATAACCCTATCACAGACATGAAACAACACTCAAAATAATAGTAGATAGAAAGAACTTGAAGAGCAAGACTAAAGGATTAATCAAACACACAAAGGAATTCTGATATCACCTAATAGGAAGCCACGAGAGTGATAGAAACCTGCTGGAAAAAACTGCAGAACAGTAATGGAAGAGAAAAAAAAAAAAAAAAAAAAGAACATACCCAGTACATGAGGCTCCCACTACTGCGGGGTCTGGGGAAGGTCATAATGTATGCAGGCTTACCCCTGCTTTGGCAGAGAGGCTTTCCAGACTCGAACCCGTGACCACTTGGTCACAATGGAGCAACCTTACTGTTGTACCAAGGCCCGCCCAGTAATGGAAGAGAGAGAAGAGAAAAGGAAAAAGAAGGGATGAAGGGGATATAACCAAAGGCTTCAACACCTGTGGCCTGCCGAAAAGAAAGGAAGAAGGGGATATGACCAGAGCCTTCACCACTTATGGCCTGCGGGAAAGGATTTTCACCACCTTGGGTTGTACTCGCTTCACCACAAGAGCTACTCTCAGCATCACCACTGAAGAGAAGACATTCAATTGATCAAAGCCAAAATCATGGGTTAGTGTGCCGCATCTCCTTTATTTATAATAGCCAATGAATTGATTACAAGAATAGAAACTCTCCTTGCTACATGACTGCCAACCATGGTTCGAGAACTTGGTTTCGCCCAGCCAAAAAACCAAGTTGGGCCGAGATCTCAGTGAGTTGGTGCACTTTTTTTTTTTTTAAACTCATTTGATGGTTTCGGTGGGTTTTTGACCTAGTTTGATCATGAAACTTGATATACAGCCTATTTTGGGTCATTTAAACACAATGGCATTATCAAATTTTCCAAAATCAAAATCCAAATAGGAGTTCGCCTTTGGACCCTAGGTTGGTAGGCTACGATGTACTAAACTACTAATAGGTCTTATTCTACACATAAGTTAGTAATAGAAAGCAATCAAAGTATACAATTAATGTAAAACAACTTAATTACTTAAATAAGCATTAAAAATGTGAAAGTGTAAAATACATCAATCTTAACATATATCTCTATGATTCCAAGCCATAGTTTCGAAGCAAGTTAGCCAATGTATGTGACACATAGGCTTCCCATGTCATAGTGCTGCTGAAGCATTGCACGTACTCTTCCATTTAATACATAAAAATGTTGTCATCAACAACTATCCGAAGGAACACTATCCTAGGGTAGGGAAGAGGCAGTTGCGATGAGATTGATCCACTGCTACTGCCATCAGGGTGTTGAACTACCATCGGCGCAATCCGGCGAGTTTTCTGTCAAAAAATGGGATCAAATCCAATTTTTTCAAGTTTCTTGGAGCTTCACTGTCGAGACAGCTGAGAGCATCAGGACCAGTCGAGATCTCGATTGGTCTCGGTCGAGTTAAAGCATAACTTAAAAGGGGGTTTGGTTCCGTCTCAGTCGAACCGAGATCTCGACCGATACAATGTAGTTTTGCATTTTGCCTTCCATCTCGTCTCGCCTATTGAAAATAGCGAGATATTACCGAGATCTCAGCGAGTTCTTGTTCCATGCTGCCAAGTAAATACTAGGATGGAATCCTTCAAGAGAATCCATTGCTTTTACATGCAAAACAAAAAGTAACAAAAATAGAAACTTTTATTTAGTAACGATCTTAACCACAAAGTAACTCACAATTCATTAAATGGAAATAGAAACTATTAGAAGATATTCCCAGCTCCCGAATCTCCTCCCATGAAAGCTGGCTTCACGGGCCCACAGAATCTTCATATATCTTCTGGAAATACACTCCACAAAAGGGCCTGTGGGGCCCACAAAATCTGTCAAGAATCTCCCCCAATGTTGTAGGTCGATGGCCACATTATGGGAACCGAATATGATTCTAAGTATGACAGGATATGGTCCTTAGATATAACCAGAATAAGGGCCTGAATACTTAAGTCGATAGGCAGAAAAGAGGCTTGGCTGGGCTGGTTAAATCTTAATCCAATAGGACTAATTAGGGGCCTATTTGGGCTGGCCTTGTACTGCATCAGCTTTCCCCGGCTTGAAGAAACTCGACCTCAAGTTTTAGTAAGTCGAGGGATCAACTGTGTATAATGGATGTCCAACTTCAGTCCATACAAGTACTCTGGTAGCACCCAATAGCTAGGAATGTAGTTCTCAAGACGTGGCCTTCTTTACTAAAAAAACTTAATGTGTTCCACTTCAGGTTCAGCTTCAATTGTGATGAGTGTTCCGTAGAATCTTCCGGAAATATAAAGTCCGATGGGTTGAGTTGACAATCCTTTATTGACTCAAAAACTTATCATTTATTCCTTCCCATTGACCAGCTGGTATGGGAGGAGTTCTATCTTCCCTCAACCACCTACTAACAACCTAATCAAATAGGGTAATCTCCTATCTTGTGCAGGCTATAAAAAGGAAACTCCTTAATTGCCTTAAACACTAAATAGAAAAAGGAATAAAAGTCCTAAACTGAAAGGAAACTATATCCATTCGACATGTCTCTGTAGGTGTCCTAATCTGACCATGAAACTGAATTAAGACAACTTACAATATGTCTGGACTTATAAAGTCCCTAATCCAGCCAACTACACAATAAAAGAATAATAAAATAAGATGAAAATAAACTGCCAAGGACTACTCCATGATCTGAACTGCTGACTGGACAGATTAGATAAGATTCCAGGTTCATTGAACCTAGACAATTAAACTAGAGGATTGAACCAACAAACTGGTTTGGAAGTTAATCGAAATAACCAACCCAAACCAAACCAAGTCTGCATTATTTGGTTTATTTTCTCCATGAAACCTAAGATTGGTAGGAGGTTTATGAGAAAGGAGACTGCCAAAGATATTTGGGATACCGTCTCTAAGACGTTTGACCGAGTGGGTAACTCAGCTAAGGTCTACCAACTCCACCAGAAGGTCATCACAATGAAGCAAGGTGACAGGACTATTTCTGAATTTTATCACTCAATTATTGGTCTTTGGAAGGAGTATGATCATTTTAGAGACCTCCAACTGTCCAACCTCGAGGACAAAGCAAAGGTATATAGAAGACTTGAAAAGGAACATGTTCTGATTCTACTTGGCGGGCTGAACCCAGAATATGAGCCAATCTGGGTGCAAATTTTCAGCTGGTCACCTCTTCCATCTTCAGATGAAGTATGCAGTTACTTGCAAAGTGAAGAGATCCAAAGGAGAGCCATGGACACTATACCATCATTGGAAAGATCTGCACTTTCCTTTAGCTACCATGGAGATTGACATGTTGGAGGAAGATGCCAAGGGCCACACCGTGGAGATGACGGAGATAGACTCAAATGTGACCATTGTGGGAAACCTGGGCACACCAAGGAGAGGTGTTGGGTGCTTCATGAGCATCCCCCTATAATTGCACCTACTAGTATGTGTGGTGGCAGGAGAGGGGGAGCCAGAGCACACATCGTGATGGCTGAAACTGAATATATGGAGTATCCATCTGGACTACAAGCAGATCACAATTCTCTCAGAAGGGAAGACCTTATAGCCTTTAGATGGATTACGTCATATTTGGAGGCTCTTCTTCCTCTACCACAGTGCTAGATCCTTCTGCTTCAGTCCTGCAAGTCTCTATATCAGCCCCTTCCACTGCTCATTGGGTCATTGACTCTGGAGCCTCCAATCAGATGACTGATTATGTCTCAGTGTTACGATTCATATTCTGCCTGCTCTGGTAGGGATAAGGTTACAGTTGGTGATGGTTCCCTTTCCTCTATTTCTAATGAGGATAGTGTTAACGGATGACCAACTGACCCGTGACTCGGACTAAATACATTAGAGTATCTAGGTTCATTATGCACATGTTCCAAGTGTTGATTATGTTAGGATTTATTTCCAGATTTGTAATGATCTATATGATCATAAATAAAGCAGTGGCCTCTGTCTATTCGATAAGCCAAAATCATTTTTTTCTCTCGTCTTTCTCAAATTGGTATCAAAGCTCAATCCCCTTGGGATTTTTTAGAAGCCGCCGCCGCTACCACCATCGAGGCATCGGCCTCTTGGTTAAGCATGGTTAACTGCACATGTGCTAATGCATGTCACACCATGCAAACCATTGCTGATCACTAACCACCACCATGCTACCTACCATTGCCGTCACTACCGCCGCCATCACCGCCACCCCCGTGGCCCTTTTTGCCCTCCTTTAAGGCTTCTTCTTTGCGCCGACCACGTTGGCCTCCCACTGTTGCTGCCTGCTGGCCCTGACTGCTTGCACCAGGCCTTCCAGCCCCTGCCGATGCCTCCGCCTGGATCTGCCCAGGCCTGTCGCCCTGTTTCGGCCACAACCTGGACTCATCTGTTTCTGCCGCCTCTTCCAGGCCCTTGGTCGATCTCTTTAGGCCCTGTTGGCCCTTCAGCCAACCTGCCCAAGTACCGCCAGCCTTTTGCTGCCTTGTGCCGACTTCCCTTAGCAATTTTTTCTGGTCAAAATGCTCGCTGGCAGTTAGTATATCATTTTATGTGTGACCTTTTTTCAGGTATTTCCAATCCAACTTCTTGTGCTTATTTTTCTTGGCGCTATGACAGAAGAATCTGTTACTTCCCTTGGTATTGGGAGTGGCCCCTTGAATCGACTTGGCACTCCACACCATTCTCTTCACAGCCAGGACCCACCAAGTTGAATTGACTTAATTATCTCGCGTGGTAACGTGCTTGTCTCTTTACCATTCGCGGTAATCATTTCTCAGGGAACCTAACTGGTGACACCCCTATGCTTACAGAGGATTCTGCCAAGGAAAATTGGTTAGCAAATGATGCCTTGATTATGTCCTCCTTGTTGAATTCTATGGAACCAGCCATCAGTTAGAGCTTTGTTCTGTTGAAGTCTGCGAAAGAACTATGGGAAGCTGTTAAACACACTTATGGACAGACCAGTAATTATGCTCAGATCTATGAGCTTCGTCGCCAGGTTCGTGACACCACACAGAAAGAATTGTCCATTTGTCAATACCTGCATAATATTCTGCCCTCACTACTTTATGGCAGCAATTGGACTTCTATCACCTTGTTGCCATGACAAGCCCTATTGATGCAGCCACGTTTGCTAAAAAACGTGAAATGGAACGGGTGTATGATTTCCTTACTGGTCTCAACCCATAATATGATCCGATTTGGCTTCAAATCTTGAGCAAGCGACTTCCCTTCACTTCTTGAGGCTTACAATATGATTCAGGATGAGGATCGTCGTTGTTCTGTTATGATGCCTACTGTTGTTCCCACTCGATCTGCCCTTGTCACTACTCCACAGCTCTCTTTATCTGTGGATACTGCTGATACAATTAACAACTCTGGTGCTACTCATGAACCTGTGAAATGCGACTACTGTGGTCGTCCTCGTCACACTCGGGAGACCTGTTGGAAACTCCATGGTCGTCCTAAAGGAGGCGGGAAAGGAGGAAAATCTGGTTCGACTCAACCCCAGGCTCACTTGACTGAGACTACTGATGCTTATACTAGCTCCTCTATGTCTGCCGAACAACTTGTGACCCAGCTCCAACGTATGATGACTCAGCTTGGTCCTGCAGCTTCGATCAAGGAACCCCTTACCACGTCTGCCTCTCATTTAGCCCAGTCAGGTATTTTTCTCACTTCATCTGAGACTAGCCCATCTTGGCTCCTTGATTCTGGGGCATTAGACCACATAACCAGCACTTCGGATCTTCTTCATACCTATTTTCCTTGTTCTGGTAAGGACAAGGTCCGGGTTTCTGATGGCTCCCTTTCCTCTATTTTTGGTAAAGGCACTATAACCTGTACTCCTACCATTTCTTTATCCTCTATCCTCCATGTCCCTAATTTATGTGCTAATTTGCTTTCTATTTCTAGTCTCACTACTGAGCTGAATTGCAGTGTTCACTTTTATTCTACTCGCTATGTATTTTCAGGATCTAATGACAGGAGCAATGATTGGATATGGTAAAGTACGGGATGGTCTCTACTACTTAGATCAAGGATCTCCACCTTCCTCTCTGCCGGTCTTCACTAATATTCGTACCCGAGCAGAGAGCACTCTTACTCAGCTCCAGCAAGGGCATTGTCGTCTTGGACATCCCTCTTATCATGTTTTACGTCATTTATTTTCTTCCTTAGTTAAACATTGGTCTTTGGATGATTTACATAGTGATGTTTGTGAGTTTGCCAAACATACCAAGTCTTCTTACTTTCCTAGTGACAATAAAAGTTTGATTCCCTTTTCTATCATACATTCAGATTTATGGGGCCCTTCTAAGGTTATTGCTAGGGGTGGGTTTAAATAGTTTATTACCTTTATTGATAATTGTACTCGCTTAACCTGGGTTTATCTTCTTCAAACTAAATCCGAGGCTTTTTCTTGTTTTCAATGATTTCACAATATGATTCTCATTGTGTTTAATGCCAAAGTCCAAGTCTTACATAGTGACAATGGCACTGAATACATTGATGGATCCTTTCTACAGTAACTTGATTCTCATGGCATTCTTTCTCAAACTTCCTGTGTCCGGACCCCTGAACAAAACGGCATCGCAGAGCGAAAAAATCGCCACCTTCTTGATGTTACTAGGGCATTAATATTTACAAATCATGTCCCTAAATTTTATTGGGGAGATGCAGTTCTTGCTGCTGCCTTTCTTGTAAATCAGGTTCCTTCTAGTGTCCTCCACTTCAAAACTCCGGTTAGCCAGCTTCCGGATCTTTCCCTTGCTTCTCACCTTTCCCCCAAGATATTCGGTTGTGTCTGTTTTGTGCAAGACTCAACCCCTTCTTGTTCCAAGCTGGATCCTTGGGCAATTCGTTGCATCTTCTTAGGGCACTCCACCTCCCAAAAGGAGTACCAGTGCTATCATCCTCCCATTCGGAAGCTGTTTGTTACCATGGATGTCACTTTTCATGAGACCGAACCCTATTATTAGTTAGCTCTTCAGGGGAGCATCAACGAGAGGAACAGATTCCTTTTACTACCCCTCTTGTGATTGATATTGTTCCTCTTCAAGGGAAAAGGCCTATTCCAAGTGGTAAGGACATCATCACTTCTAAATCATTTCATCCTGTTGTATTCAAGTTGGGCATGCGAGATAACTATGCACCAACTTGAGGGGGAGTGTTAACGGATGACCCAGTGACCCGTGTACCGGACCCAGATACATTAGAGTGTCTAGGTTCATTATGCACATGTTGCACATGTTGATTATGTTAGGATTTATTTCCAGATCTGTAAGGATCTATGACTATAAATAAAAGGGTGGCCTCTGCCTATTCGATAAGCCAAAATCATTCTCTTCTCTCGTCTTTCTCAACTGATAATGTTCAAGTTACCTCTTCCATTTCTCTTGATTTTGTTCTTCATGTTCCTAACTTGGCCACTAACTTACTATCTATAAGTCAATTAACCAAACCCTTGAATTGTTGTGTCACGTTTCCTTCTCATTTTCTTTTTCAGGATTTGGTGACAAAGAGGATTATTAGCAGTGGACGTGAAGAGAAAGGGCTTAACCTTCTTGAACCCCAAACATCTTTTTTACTATAACTCAATCTTATGTGTGTGGGTGTAGTGACAATAGCAATGTTGATTCTGTGATGCTTTGGCATCAACACTTAGGCCACCCCTCTTTTAGTGTTATGAAAAAACAGTTGCCACATTTTTTTTCTTCTATTTCTAATTCCCATGTATTTCATTGTGAACCATATTTGTTTGTTAAACATTGTCGTTCTTCTTATCCTTATCATAGTAATAGATCAATTGTTCCTTTTCATATTATGCATTTTGATGTTTGGGGACCTGCTCCCACTACCTCTTTATTTGGCTATCATTATTTTGTATCGTTTGTTGATGATTGCTCCCACACCACATAGACCTTTTTGATGAAACATAAAAGTGAGGTCTATGATGCTTTTAAGAATTTCTATCAAATGATTTGCACTTAATTTAATACCATAATTAAAATTGTTCGCTCTGATAAAGGGGGGGGAGTACATGTATGGTGGACTCCAACACTTTTTTACCAATAATGGCATTGTCCATCAGCTTGCTTGTGGTGACACACCCCAACAAAATGGGGTAGCTGAGACTTGAGAGGAAAAATCATCATTTATTGGAAGCCACTTGGAGTTTGCTATTTGGCATGCATATCCCCAAGACTTTTCAAAACTTGATTGTTTGATTGACACTGGATGGTTGGAGCTTTTGAGGCTTAGATTCGATAGGGTTAGGGATTACAAACCCTTCCCTAAATCCTCCTGTGATTTGAGTCTCGGATAAATAGTTGAATTGATCGTACAGAGCCTGTTTTCATCATGAGGAATTACGTCACTTCTTCAAAATTGCATTTAAGACCTATCTTTTGAGTATTACCCTAAAGCCCTCGTATTTTAAACTATATTTTTGTTTGAACGCATCTCCACATTACTTTCCAGAATGAGCTCTTCCCTTTAGAATTAATTCCTTATTTATCTCACATTCAGTTATCATACTCATAAGGCCAGAACTATTCTCAGAATTTACATAATTGCCACTCAAATTGAATATTTGAGTTTTTGGATGGGCACACAGCGACCCATAATCAGGGTCTAGGAAACCGAGATTGCATTACCTACCCAATACAATTGGGGAGATTAAGATGGCATCATTGTATCAGAAGATCAAACATCAACGGTTGCACAAGACTGAGTAAATGGAATCTCTACTCTCTATCCTCTACTTGCTACCTCTCTCTTTTGCTGTTCTTTGCAGGATATGATCTAAGTCTCCACATCTCCTCGTGGGCCCACACATAGCAAGAGAGTACCTCATCATTTTCAGCAATCTCAGCTAGTGTTACCCTTTTGCTATATTAAGGATAGATTCCTTAAAACATAATTTCAGAATTGACTACTGATAGCAGATCTTAATGGGCTCAAAACAGTAATCAAAAGTGCATCAAAACACCGACAGATTTCAGCAATAATATAAGGATACTAATCTGACACAGAAAATCAAAATTAGAGTAAAACTAGAAATCCAACTGGAAGTATGACTCTAAGAAATCAGCACAAAAATCAATTTTCGAAATCATGGGGTTGTTAAGAATACTATCCAATTATCAAATATGAAGTCAGATTTGGAATCACAGATGGAAACAATGGAGAAATTGAAATTCCAGCTACTAGTATGCATAATAACATAATACAACTCATCCCAATCAATGGGGTCGGCTACATGGATCCTTTCCCTTCAGTCAGCTCTATTCACATACTTGTTACAAGGCCTAAGCTATGCATGTCTTTCCTCACACTTCTCTTAGAGTCATTTTAGGCCTACCCGTCTCCTTTAGCTCCTTCAATCTGAATCAAATCACTCCTCTGTACCGGAGCATCTAAAGGCCTTCGTTGCACATGTCCATGCTACCTCAAACGACTACCTCGCAGCCTATCATGTAACGGAGCTATTCCTAATTTAGTTCTAATTTTTTCATTCAATATTTTATCCTTTCTAGTTTTACCACTCATCCATCTCAACATCCTCATCTCAGCTACACTAAGTTTATCTATATGTTGTTTCTATACTACCCAACATTCAGCTCCATAAATCATTGTCAGTCGTATGAATTTCCTATATAATTTTCTTTTTATTTTTAAAGGAAATCGTTGGTCACAAAACACTCCGGACGTACCTCTCCACTTCATCCATCCTATTTTAATTCTTTGTGCAAAATTATCCTCTATTTCTCCTTCTTTATTTAAGATTGAACCTAGATGCCTAAGGTATTCACCAACCTGCACAATGACAGAGTAGAAACTTAAAATTACCAACCTGATTTGATGATGGATAGATTTAAAAAAGGATAGAAAAGTAGATGGATATCAACCAAGCATTAATATAGTCCTAGATAGGTAGAAGACCAACTAGGAGCCAGTACACCAGGATCTGATATGAACTGGTGGTCCGATTAGGTCAAAATATGGTTTTAGGTTAAAGTTAGGGTTAGGGTTTGAGGTGTTGGTTATGCTAGGCACGTGTAGGGGAGTCTATCAGTGAAGGTGCTGACATGTTTTGATGAGCGGAAGTGTGTAGACTAGAATGGCAGCAGGATAGGTTTACGGGTTTCGTGTTTTTGGAAAGTGTAATATGAGGGAATCTAGGGTTTAGAGTGGATGTCTGGGGAAATCCTTTGGATCGAGTTTCCCTTTAGGGCAGACGAATATTTGAACCAAAATTGGGGCAGAACTGTTGGCTGGTTTGGTCTGTGGGAAAATTAGGTTTTGGATTTTAGTATGGAGATGGAGAATCTGGGGTTTGAATGGATAAAAGGGGGCAGAAGTGTGGATCGAGTGTAGGGGCTAGGCAAAGGGTGTTGTGGTTTAAATTGGTGAATTTCTGATGGAGGAATAAGTCTGGACAGAACTGAGAGCGTGGAGAAAAGTAAAAAACACAATGGGGAATGTTAGGGTTGGGCTGTGAGAGGATTAGAAGAAGTATGGGGTTGGGGATACTTCCGTACTTACTTGCAGTAGCAGGGAGTAATTGGCACTTTGGCAGCCGCTTGTAATGGCAGTAGCTTGAGTAAAAATTGGATCTTGGACAGAAACTTGGAGTAGAACTTGAATACGAATCACACGGGCTTCACACCGCAAGGTGTTGATTGGATCACACACAAATCCCACCAGCTTTGATCACAAACAAAGCAGTTCATAAAGAGAAGAAAAGTTGCAGAAGCTTGCAAGAGCAGATTTTCATAAAACAGTGAGGTCAAGAAGAGGATTTGGGGGCTGATGATCTCTGTTGGACTGGGCCTACTTTTTCTTGGAGTAACAAAAGGGTTGGAAATTCCCACATTGATTGTAAACTTGATCGTGTTATTGTCAATGAAGCTTGGCTTGCCTCCTTCCCTTCCTCCTTTGCCACCTTTGATACCCCTGGAATTTCTGACCATTGTCCTATTTCTTTATCTATCCAGCCTTACACTTCCTTTGGCCCCAAACCCTTTAAATACTTTGACATGTGGTCATCTCACTCTACTTTCTTAGACACTGTTAAGGATGCTTGGGACAAGCCTGTTCAAGCATTTTCTTTCCCCCCTTATTGCTTTTGCTAGGAAACTCCACAATGTGAAAGCAGCCCTCAAAATCTGGAACACAAATACTTTTGGTAATATCTCCCAACATGTCTTGGACTGCAAGGATAAGTTAGCTTCTCTCCAGTTGCAGCTCCAATCCGACCATCTTAATGTTCAACTTGCTATTGATGAAAAGGCTGCTTCTCTTGAGTTATCTTTGCTGCTCTCCCAAGAGGAAAGTTTCTTAAGGCAGAAATCTAGGATTAAGTGGTTGGAGTTAGGGGACTCTAACTCAACCTACTTCCATCGATCCATGAAATCAAGATCCAATTACAACTCCATTTTGCAGCTTGTGACTTCGGATGGTTCCTCGGTTACTGGTGTGAATGACATTAAACGTATGGCTGTGAACCACTTCAAGGATCTCTTCAATGGTACTTTGGATGATGCTGGCCCAATTCCAAACAATTTGCTAAACAAATTCAGTCCTCCTGAGCTATTGGAATCTCTCAGGGCCATTCCAACTGAGGCAGAAATTAGCACTGATATCCACTCTTTCAAGCTGAACCGGGCTCCTGGGCCGGATGGATTTAGTATGGGTTTTGTAATAGAACAGAACCCTAGGCTAATCTGCAGTAGAGAACAAAGAAGAAGAAGAAGAAAATAGAGAATAAAGAGAAGGAGAAGAGAGAGATCGACAAAGAGTATGAAACTCTCCCCCGATTTGTGATTAATCAAATCGTGGGGAGGGGAGTCTTATTCATAATCTCAGCAATAATTAAAATACAATCAATTGCCCCAAAATACCCCTAAGACAATAGAAATAACTAGAAACATAAACAGGACTAAAATACCCCAGAATATGGTAAACATAAAACGATAGATCTTAACACTCCCCCTCAAGCTGGAGCGTAGACATCACCAAGATCCAGCTTGGAACAACCACTCAAGAACTGAGGTCGAAATAGAGCCTTCGTAAACATATCTCCAAGCTGAAACTGGGAACGAACAAAAGGGGTAGTAATCAGCTTCTTCTGAACAGCATCTCGAACAAAATGACAGTCAACTTCAATGTGGTTGGTTCGTTCATGAAAAATGGGGTTGTTGGCAATATAGATGGCAGCTTGGTTATCACAATACATCTCCATGGGCTGATCACTGCAATAACCAAGCTCATGAGCAAAAGAACGAACCCACATCAATTCTGCAGCTGTATGAGCCATAGCTCTGTACTCAGCCTCTGCACTCGAACAAACAACAGTGGTCTGTTTCTTGTTCTTCCAAGTAACCAAATTACCTCCAAAGAAAGTGCAATAACCTATAGTCGATCTTCTATCTCCATCAGAACCAACCCAATCAGCATCAGAGAACCCAACAATGCTGGTATGACCATGGTGACAATAAACCAGCCCCTTACCTGGAGCACCCTTGACGTAGCGTAAAATGCGACAAGCAGCATCCCAATGTATTTGCTTAGGTGTCTGCATGAACTGACTAACAACACCCACAGCAAAGGAAATATCAGGACGAGTAACTGTAAGATAGATAAGTTTACCGACCAGGTGTCAGTACTGATGTGGGTCACTAAATTCCTTGTCATCAGCAGAAGAACCAAACTTAACATGGGGATCCATAGGAGTATCAATAGGTTTGCAACCCAACATTCATGTCTCATCAAGTAAATCAAGGACATACTTCCTCTGAGATAAGCTAAGACCTCGAGAACTGCGAACAACCTCAATACCAAGAAAGTACCTAAGATTACCCAAATCCTTGATCTGGAAGTTATCATGTAAATACGTCTTCACCTGTGCAATTCCAGAAGCATCATTACCGGTAACAATAATGTCATCGACATAGACTGCTAAGATGACCACGTTAGACCCCTGACGCCAAACAAAGATAGAGTGGTCAGAATAGCACTGAGAAAACCCACAACCAGCCACAACACTGCTGAGTTTATCAAACCACGCATGGGGAGACTGTTTCAGTCCATAAATTGCCTTATGAAGGCGACAAACCCGGACACTATCCTCCCACTGAGCAACATAACCAGGAGGTTGCTCCATGTATGCTTCCTCCTGGAGATCACCATATAAAAAAGCATTCTTCACATCCATCTGAAATAGAGGCCAGTCAAGATTGACGGCCAGGGAAAGCAAAATACGGACAGAATTTAACCGCGCAACAGGAGAGAAGGTCTCGAAGTAGTCGACCCCATAGGTCTGTGTAAACCCTTTGGTAACCAAACGGGCCTTGAGCTGCTCCACAGTGCCATTTAGATTGTACTTAACCGTGTACACCCAACAACACCGAACAAGATCTTTATCAGCGGTAGATCAACCAATGATCAGGTCTTACGAGAAAGCAAGGCATCCATTTCCACATCCATAGCAAGTTTCCACCCAGGGTGGGACAAGGCAGGCATATAAGAGGTGGGAAGAAAAGTAGAATGTAAAGCAGCAGCAAAAGCACGTTAACAGAGTGGAAGATGAGAAACAGAAACATAATTAGCCAATGGGTAAAGAGGATGCTGAGTGCAAGTACGAGTACCTTTTCTCTGTGCAATGGGGAGATCATCAATGTCTAAAGTTGGATCCGCAGGCAAGGAGTCAGCTGGTAGCGGTGGAGGGGCAGCCACAATAGTTTGAGATGGCAAAGATGGCGGCTGTTGTTGGGCACGGCGCGTGTAGACCTTAACGGATGTGGAATCAAGATTTGCAATTAATGGAAGAGGAGGAACAGGGGCAGCAACAACACTATCGCCACCACCAGTATCAAACTCAAGACCAAGGGCAACAGAAGATCCAACAAAATAAGGGGAGTTTTCAAAAAAGATATCGGCGGAAACAAACTGCTTGCGAGAGACGGGATCAAAACACCTATAACCCTTCTGGGTACGAGAATAGCCAAGGAACAAATACTTGATAGCCCTAGGAGATAATTTATCAAGACCAGGGCGAAGCACATGAACAAAACATTGGCAACCAAAGACACGAGGGGGAAAAGAGAAAACAACCTGGTCAGGAAAAACAACATTAAAAGGAATTTGATTATTAAGAACAGAGGAAGGCATACGATTAATTAAGAAACAAGCTGTTAATACCGCATCTGCCCAATAGAACTTGGGGACATTCATATGAAACATCAATGACCTAGTAATGTCTAACAAATGGCGGTTTTTGCGCTCTGCCACACCATTTTGCTACAGTGTGTAGGAGCAACTAGTTTGATGAAGGATGCCATTGTCAGAACAAAATAAGGAAACCTCACGTTGGATTATTTCTAGGGCATTGTCAGTGCGCAAAATTTTCAAATGAACACCAAATTGAACACGAATTTCATTATAAAACTGGCTGAAAGTAGATACAAATTCAGATCGATCCTTCAAGAGGTACAGCCATGTCATACAAGAATGATCATCAATAAAACTAACAAAATAAGAAAAACCTAACCGACTCTTGACCCTACAAAGACCCCAATTATCATAATGAACTAATTGAAACAAAGAAGTATTCCTAGACTGTAGACTCGAAGGAAACACAGTACGATGATGCTTGCCAAGCTCACAAGCTTCACACTCAATGCGGGAGATAGATTTGCAGCTAGGAACAAGATGACGCAGCTTGGATAATGAAGGGTGTCCTAGCCGATAATGCCAATGTAAAGGAGACACAGTAGAAAAAGTAGCAACCGCTGCCGTAGAAGTAGATGCCAAATCAAAATAATAGCGGCCACCCTTCTCATGCCTGCCACCAATCATCGTCTTTGTTGCAAGATCCTAACTGACACAATGAGAAGGATGAAAGGTTATAGAACAATTCAAAGACTTAGTTAATTGACTAACAGATAGAAGATTAAGAGGAAGCTTAGGTACATGAAGAACATCAGATAAAGGGATGTCCCCATGACCAGTAACAGGCATACAGGACCCATCGGCAATAGAAATCCGAGATGGGACAGCGGACTGAGTAAATGAGGAAAATAAATTGGGCTTACCAGTCATTTGGGAGGAGGCACCGAAGTCAATGACCCACGGAGAAGGTGAGGAGGCAAGACATGCAGTGGATGTACCTGGATGAGCAAGAACAGCTGTAGATGTAGATGAAGATGCCTCAAGTTGTTGAACGCGTTGTAAGAGCTGAGAAACCAGGTCATTGGAGGAACTACCACTATCGGTGGAAGACCCATGTGCAGTGTCAGGAGGACGCACAGAATCAGCCTCTCCATTAGAAACTGCAGCGTTTGCAAACTGCTCTCGTGCCCATTGTGGTTTGCCATGTTTCAGCCAACACTTGTCAATAGTGTGGTTAGGACAACCACAATGAGAGCACCACCGAGAACCACTATCACTAGAAGACGAACCAGCAAGGTGAGAACCAATTCCATGACCACTAGAACCAGCCCCACGTCCACGACAGGATCCAGAACCACGACCTCGAGAAGAGGTACCACCACCACGACCACTCCCTCCAGTAGAAGTGAAGAGGGCAGAATTATGTTTAGAGACAGGGGCTGAATCAGATTTCACCACCGTAGGAGAAACAACTCTCTGGATTCGACAATATGCTTCATTCATAGATGGAATCTTCTCATCAGCCAGTAATTGGTTCTTGACAAATTGAAGAGTAGAGTCCAATCCAGAGAGAAATTTAGCAACCAAAAATTCAGATCGTTGGGATTTAATCACAGAGGCATCAGTAGATATAGGCTGGTACACATTGAGTTCTTCCCACATCCCCTTCAGTGAACTGTAATATTCGCCAAGAGACTTTCCTTCTTGCTTGAAAGAGAAAAACCTCTCATACAAATCATAAATTCGGGACAGATTGGTATCTTGAGAATAGCTCTGCTTGAGTTCTTCCCAAACTCCCTTGGCAGTTTTATGAAACATAACATTAGAGGCAATAGAAGGTTCCATGCTATTCCAAAGCCAACACAGAAGGGTGGCATTTTCTGCCTTCCAATCATCATATTTGTCATCTGTAGGAGCTGGTGGTGTCATAGTGAGATAAGATATCTTCCAGCAAGCAGTAACGTAAACTTCAAAGGGTTGAGACCAAAGAAGGTAGTTGGAGGCACCATTTAACTTAATGGTAATAATCTGAATATCCGTAGGAGGCTTAGATTCAGCCATGAGACCAAGTAAAAACTGTGAAGTAATTCCTGGGATGGATAGAGCGCAGCAACAGCCAGCAATAAAGAGGAATAAGGCACTAAATTGATTCCAGCCAAAACCCTGATTAGGGTAAAAATCGACAATCTGCAGAGGAGGCTAAAACAGCCCAATATGTGACCAATTATTGGTGTAAACAATCACCAAAATAAAGAGAATAAAGATCCCCAAACCAGCAGCCAATGTGAAGAAGAATTCCCAGGAGAAGAGAAAAAATCGATTTCACAGGGTTTTGAGAAATCGATTTCTCAGATGAAAATAAACACCACTTCAATTTGCAGTAATCTTGGACAGCAGCAGGTGCAAAACACGATCAGTCTTCAGCATATCAGGGAACCGTAGTCCTTCATTAGTGTATGACTAAGGTTCAGACAAGAGAATACAGCATTTGGTTGCTGTGGACCACGGCAAAAGAGCAAGGAGAAGGAGAAGCCTTCAAAACCGCAACACCAAGGAGGACTGTGGATCAGACTTAGGGCTCTGATACCATGTAACAGAACAGAACCCTAGGCTAATCTGCAGTAGAGAACAAAGAAGAAGAAAAAGAAAATAGAGAATAAAGAGAAGGAGAAGAGAGAGATCGATAGAGAGTATGAAACTCTCCCCTGATTTGTGATTAATCAAATCGTGGGGAGGGGAGTCTTATTTATAATCTCAGCAATAATTAAAATACAATCAATTACCCCAAAATACCCCTAAGACAATAGAAATAACTAGAAACATAAACAGGACTAAAATACCCCCAGAATATGGTAAACATAAAACGATAGATCTTAACAGGTTTCTTTCTTGCTTCTTGGGAGATCATCAAGGAAGACCTTATTAAAGCTGTCAAAAGTTTCTTCCTTAATCCTAGCCAGATCAAAGGAGTGAACCATACGTTTCTTTGCCTCATTCCCAAGGAGGAGGGAGCTTCAGTGATGTCGGACTTCAGGCCTATTGGCCTGTGCAACCTTATATACAAGTTCACTGCTAAAGTCCTTGCCTTCAGGCTCAAGACTGTTGTGGATCTTCTTGTTAGTGAAAATCAGTCGGCCTTCATTCCAAGGAGAAATATCTCGGATAACATCCTCCTTTGCAATGAGATTGTTAGAGGCTTTGAGAGAAAAAACCATTCCCCCAACTGCTCTTATGAAGATTGATATTCATAAAGCCTTTGATTCTCTAAGATGGGACTTTATTGGTAAGGTGTTGTCTAAGATGGGATTCCCTCCGGTCTTCACTCATTAGATCCATTGTTACATATCCACCCCCAGGTTCTCTGTGCTTGTTAATGGTAGCCCTGCAGGCTATTTTGCTTCTTCTGTGGGTATTCGTCAAGGGTGCCCCCTTTCTCCCTACATCTTCACTTTAGCTCTGGAAGTTTTATCTCGGGATATCCAAATTTGTACAGATCAGCAGCTCATTACCCCCATCCCCAAGTGCAAAGCCCTCAAGCTATCCCATCTGGCTTTCGTAGATGATCTCATGATTTTCTCCAAGGCTTCCATTACCTCCTTTGAGGCTATTATGTATTGCTTGCAGCAGTTCCAAGTGCTCTTGGGCCTTTAGATTAATCCAACTAAATCCCTCCTTCTCTTGGCTAGGGTCTCAGATTTGGAGAAAGCTGCTCTGGTAGAAAAATGTGGGTTCTCTGTTGGACATCTTCCAATCAAATATTTGGGGCTTCCTTTGATCATGGCTCGCCTCTCTGCCCATCACTGTACTCCTATGCTGGATCTCATTAGGAAAAGACTGCAACTTTGGAAAGGCAAGCTTCTCTCTTATGCAGGAAGGTTGGTGCTCATCAAATCATTTTTGCAAGCTTCTTATATTTACTGGTCAGGTATTTATGGGTTACCTCATTCCACCATCAAGTCTTTGGAATCCCTTATGACTTCCTTTCTCTGGAAAGGCTCTGACTCCTCAAGGTTTCTTCACCCCATTAGTTGGGCTTCAGTTTGCCTCCCTTTGGAGGAAGGAGGCTTGGGCATTAGAAGAATCAAGGAAGTGAACTCAGCTGGTATCATCAAGTTGATTTGGAAGATTGCCTCTAGAAAGAGGAGTATTTGGATTGATTGGATTTACTCTGGGCTTCTAAAATCGGATTCTATCTGGGTTGTCTCTATCACATCCGATGCTTCTTGGGTTTGGCGCAAAATCCTTGCCACTCGTCTGTCTATTCTTGGATCTATCCAATCCCGTATAGGTGATGGGACCTCCACCTCCCTTTGGCCTGACCATTGGCACCCTATGGGAATCCTCCTCCATCAGGTCAGCCCTAGAACTATCTATGGCTCTGGATTGGCTCGAAATGCTTTGGTGGCGGATATTCTTGATTTGAATGGCTGAGCCCCCCCCGGATTCTCCTAACCCGGTGCTTAACAATATTTGGAGTTACTTACCTTCCATTGTTAGAAGACCCCACTACCGAGGTGATTGTGTTACTTGGCTGCCGAGTTCCTTCAGTTCCAAAAAGGCTTGGGATCTCGTTCGTTCTCATGGTCCATTAGCTCCTTGGAGGAAGCTTGTTTGGTTCAAGCACCATATCCCTCGTCATAGCTTTACAGCTTAGAGAGTCTTTTCCAACTGCCTTCCAACGCAGTCCTTTCTTCGCTATCGGCACATCTCGGTTCCCCCTAGTTGTGGTCTTTGCTGGAATGCGATTGAGGATTCCAACCATCTCTTCTTTGCATGCCCTTTCTCCTCCTCCATTTGGAAGGGTATCCTTGCAAAATGTTGGCCAAGCAATCGCAGGATTCTTCCGTTCAACAGAGAATGGATTTGGATTGATATGACTTTTGGTGGCTCTACCCTATGTGATGTGGTGAGCAAGTTGGTTTTTTGTGCTATCATCAATCACATTTGGATGGAACGCAATCTTCGGAAATGGACTACCAAATCTCGATCTCATCAACAGATTTGGGATTCCATTTCTTTTGAAATTAAAGCCAAACTTAGTTCGGCTGTTCCCTCTATTTGTATTGACTCCCCAAGGAACAGGCTCATTGTTGTATCCTGGGGACTATCTTCTATTTCCCCCCGAGCCTCGGACTCCCCTGTTTGAGTCTTTGGCTATTTGTTTTTCCCTTCTTTTCCCTCCTATTTGAGGGTGGTTGTACTCTTTTTTCTTTCTTTCCTCTTTGGTAATGAATTATTTTATTCACCCAAAAAAAAAGAAGAGCCCCACAGTTGTCCTTTATTTATATTGGCCAAAGGGCCTTACACCTATTCAGCCTAGGAGAATGAAAGATTCCCCTAGCTGATTCCCTATTACATTGACAAAGAAAAAGGTCATGTGACTCCTAAAATAGCCTATCCGATTCTGGTGTGGTGACAACTTAAAAGGTCACACAACTACTAAACAAATAACTAAATTTAAAAATAAAAAGAGGGTCATGTGACCACTTAAGTAGTCACATGACTTTTACATCAAAATAAAAACCAAGTATGGGAAATAAACTACTAAACAACTAACTAATACTAGTAGTACTACTTGGACCGCTTCTTGTTCTTCTTCTTCTTCTTGCGGATGTAGTGCATCAGCTCTGCATCAAGCATCTCCACTAGAACTAGATTGGAATACCACCAATTATACCTTAGCATCTCACCAAGGGTTGCTGCTGCATCTCACAGAACCTATTCTGAACCACACAAATTAAAGGCTAAACAGTCATAGAAGCTATTCTGAATCACACAGATTATAGGGGCAAAAAGCCAAACTTTTATTCATCAAATTAGTTGGTGGGGGTGTAGTCCCTTACAAACTTATATAAAGGACTCAAAAAAGGAAAGGCCTAAACCAATCTTGAACTGATAAGGTAACATAAACTGAGTAGGAAACTGACACAAATAAGGACTCTGCCTAAACTAATAAAGTAAATCTTGTATTCCTACCTTCTACCCATATTTTAGGCACATTAAGTGGCCTATTACAAAGAAAATTCATTGGACTAAAGGTCAAACACATATATAACCAAACCCTAGACTTATTTCACTTCAGTTACCCCGTCTACACCATGGAAGGAACACCCCTCAGGGCCAGCGGGAGCTTGGCACGGAATTCCCCCCAATCCTCCTAGAAGGTGGAAAGACGGAATTTACTTCTTCGCCTTCGTTAAAATAAGCCTAATTCTGTGGTTTATCTGCATCACTTTCTCTCACAAGCGTGCGCGCACACACACAAATTGAAGAGCTTATCATGTTCACCCCCCCCCCCACCCCACCCCAACCCAACCCAACCCAATTTTTCAATCATTAGATGGCTTTATTTAGCGATATTCTTCTTTCCCTGTTACCTACTAAGATCTACAGTATTTCCCAGTTGGGCCAACTCACTTACATTAAGGATTTACCATGTACAGGGTTCAAACAGTTTCCTGCGAAAACCAAATTATAACCAAAGAAACACATCTATTCAACCACATAATCTCTCCATAAGTGGAGAAGACATGATTGTTAAAGAAGTTATATAAGTTGAAATCAGTGTTGGATGTAGATTAAAATTGACTTATAATCAACCACTCATTTTCTCACAAGTGCTTCGGGAATTGATTGCTTAAGAATGTATTGTATTTTCATAAAAAGACCATGTACTTAACTACTACTAAATGCATACCGCTTTAATAATCACACTGACCGATTTCTTACTTATTTTAGTGGGTTTTGCAATCATGGTGTTAAAAGGAAAAAAGTCAGGATTTAGCTCAAATTGGTAGAGAACTTGGGATGGAGTATGGCTCCTCTATATCTCAAATTTATTTCCCAAGTCTTGAATTCAACTTTTCAGGTCACTAAGAAGCTAGTTATTGTTCCCACCAAACGGTTTGAAATATAATGTTACATGCATGGGAACGTTGCATGTGGCTAAGGCTATGCATGGGTTTGGGTGGTGTACATGGATGAAAAGGGCTGCATGGAGAGAATGGTTATAGGCAGTTATTTTAATGTAGTTCATGCAGATGCCAAGCTGTTTGGCAAGAAATATATCAAAGGCACTCACGGAAGAAGGGCTGGTTCACTTCACCAATCGGTGGACCAACCCATTGGGCCATAGGTCCAACTAACCTTGTGTTGGGCCAGCCCAATAGGGCTGGGAGTTGCAGGGTCTCCCAAACCCAGAATCGTGGGGACAATTTTTTCATTCTTCTAAAGTTAATAAGCTGCACCAATGGAGACAACTTAAAGGGTGGGGACCACAAGCAGTAAAGTTCGGCTGCACCTCTTAAGCCATCCAAGTGGGTCCCACAAGGAGATGTGAAGACTTTAGAAGATTCAATTTAGTTTCTATTCTTATGCAATATTTAGTTTCAAAATATTAGTTTCTAATTATGTTAAGTTTCTATTACTTTTCCTACTTGAGGTGCAAATATGGCCCTCTATATATTGTAAAGGCTTTTAGAAGCCTCCCCATGATTTGAATAGTTGAATGAAAAATTGCTTTGAAGCAAAAGATTCTCTTGTCCAATGGCTGTGACATGAAGAGCTGTTAGGAGCCTGGCTGTGAGAGCCAATCCCATTATCCCCCTTCTTCTCTTATCTCCTCTTCTATTGCAATCAATCCTTTGTGTTGCTGTTCTCTGCTGCTCAATACCATTGCTGTGAAGATCAACTGAAGGCTGCTACCAATCTCAAAACACAACCAAAGTTGCTGCCGCTGTTTCTCCCACTCGATTAAGGCTGATGTTGCTCCTGCAAGTTGAATAGTTGCTGCCACTCCTGAGTTCCATAACTCCACATCCCACCACCAGAATCTGCTGGGTTTTGGAGCACTGAACCACACCACCTACCCCTCCACTTGATGTCTCGATCCCAATTCTGGCCTTTTCTACTGGCTGGATTGCCCTACACCACTGACCATCTATTTTCATTCTCAACTTCCATCTCCCATTCTGTCCATCAGAACTGAACCAAACTTGCAGCAAAGCTTCTCACCATCAAGGTCTACACTCGACCTTCATTGGGTGCCAAATACAGTGCTGGTTTGTGAGATATTCCATAACCTTCTATTCAGGAGTTATTTTCATATCTCAGCTGCCAACCATCAGAATTGGATGAAATTTGGAGCATAGGCTCCCCCACTTACTACTACACTCAATCCAAGTTGGGTTGCATTCCCATGGCAAGTTTGGCTTAATTTCCTAAATCTTCTAATTCTGCCTTTGTCTCTATTTTGGATTTGTGGGTATACTTGGGGCTAAATTAACCATGATTTAGTCTTACATTAGTAGTTATTTTAATATGTTATGCATGTAGTTATTTGAGGTGTTATGCATGTACGTGGGTAGTTAGGCTGTGAGTGGTAAATAGTGGCTCTAAGTTAAAGCTTTGGAGGTCAACATTGGAAACAAGAGGCTTTAAGATTAGTAGAACAAAGACGGAGTATATGATGTGTAATTTTAGTCACACTGTGATGGATACTGATATGGTTCGAATTGAGGATAGAGAGATACCACAAAGTGACTATTTTAGATATCTGGGATCAATCATAAGTAAAGAAGGTGGCATAGAGGATGATGTTTCCCAGAGAATAACAGTGGGATGGATGAAGTGGAGAGGAGCGTCTGGAGTGCTGTGTGACCAACGTATTCTTTTAAAGCTTAAAGGAAAGTTCTATAGAACTGTGGTACGACCGGCTATGATGTATGGGGCAGAATGTTGGGCAGTTAAGAAGTGTCATATTGATAAGCTTTGTATAGCAGAGATCAGGATGTTAAGATGGATGTGTGGTAAAACAAGGAAGATAAAGTACGTAACGAACGGATTAGAGTGGATGTGGTTGTCGCCCCGAACAGTGACAAGCTCCGAGAGAATCGCTTAAGGTGGTTTGGTCATATTCAACGGAGGCCTAGGGAAGCCCCAATAAGAAGGAGTGATATGATCCCGATTGAAGGAGCTAAAAGAGCTAGGGGCAGACCTAAAAAATCCATAGGAGAAGTGGTGAGGAAGGACATGCATAGCCTAGGTCTTGTACCTAGTATGACTTCGGACAGGGCCTATTGGAGGGCAAGGATCTAGATAGCAAACCCCATTTAGCTGAGATTTTCCTGTCATGCTGGGTTGGGATTCTTTCCTCTTACTATCTTTCATCTTTCACTTGTCATTTTCCACTTTCCATTTTGTATCTAGTGTCATATTGCATCTTTCCTCAGTTTCCATTTCTTCTTTCATATTACATCCCTGTTAGAACTTAGTTTTCTTTTATTGTGTTTGGATCCATGTAGCCGACCCCATTAAGTTGGGATAAATCTGAGTTTGTTGTTGTTGTTGGAGTTCAGTAATGGGGGGGAGTGGATGTTAGTTGTTAGTAGGTTATTTTAACTACATTGTACTTCTTTAAATATGATCTCAATGAAAGAGGAGGGGGACTTTCACTTCCTAACAAATACTTCGATAAGACTTCTTCCTCGATAGAGCTCAACCCAATTTCTTCCCAACTAAACCTGTCGAACCTTATCCTTCCATTGCCTCTCTCTCTTCTCTTAAAACTCCTACATCATAGGTAATAAAACAGGGACCACGTACATACCAGAGTGGTATCAAAGGAAGCGAATAGACAAGCGTGTGGATCGGCTAGAGGGTGACATCAACTCCCTCAATGAAGGGCAGAACCAAATTCTGTCGAAATTGGATGGACAGCAACAAATCTTGACTAAGCTATCTGAACTCTTTGAGAGGGAAAGCCTTCCCGTGCCACACATCATTGAACGTGAGCTGGGTGAAACGTCCAGAACTGCAGCGCAGACTCCCGCAGGACGTTCCTCATACCCAAGCCCAACCGTGCGTACTTCCACTTTCTCAACATTCATTTGCACCTAGGTTGGTTAAGCTGGACTTTCCCTGGTACAGCGGCGATGAAGTCACAATCACGTGGGTATGTGGGGTCAAACAATTTTTTCAATTTCATCTTACTCCCGAAAATAAAAGGTGGCGTTGGCATCCTTCCATTTAGAAGGAGATGCCCAATCGTGGTACCAAGTGTTCAAACAGGAAGTTGGCGATGTATCTTGGCAAGAATTTTGTGATGGATTACATGTCCGTTTCGGTCCAACACCATTTCAAGATTTTTTTCGGAGAGTTAACGAAGCTACAACAGGTGGGGTCTATTCAGGATTACCAATACAATTTTGAAAAGATACTGTCCAAGGTAGGACCTCTATCTCCTTGCCGGCAAGTAAGTTGCTTCATTAGCGGCTTGACAGAAAATCTTAAAGCTGATGTTCTAGCAAGTCGGCCAGCTACCTTATCAGCTGCCATCGGGTTAGCACAATTGTACAAGGCGCGAAATGTTGCACAGAGACGAACCGCTCCTTCCTTTGATGCACGAAGGCCGGTTCCAATAAATAAAGGAGCCAACTAGTGGAAGAGTCCTATATCAATCTGAAAGGTGACGCCATCGGAGATGCAGGAGCGTAGAGCCAAGGGACTCTGCTACAATTGCAATGAATGCTTCGTGCCGGGCCATCGATTCAAGAAAATAGTTTTGCTCGAGGGCTGTTACAAAGGGGAAGAGGTTGATACAAAGGAGGATTCAGCTGATGATGTAGCCGAGGAAAGAGAAGACATTCCCGAAGTCTCTCTACATGCAATTTCAGGGATTCAAGCACCAGAGACCATGAGCGTTATGGGCAGTATAGGCCACACAGCAATTTCAATCCTCATCGACTCTAGTAGCACTCATAATTTTATGAGTTTGAAATTAGCAAGGAAGGTGGGATTGACTCCTAAAATCAAGCAACCATTTGAAGTCATGGTAGCTTCGGGAGAAAAAATATCAAGTTCAGGTATATGTGCCAACGTGGAAGTCACAATCCAAGAAGTCCATTTTTTGCCGATTTCTTCCTCTTAACATTGGTTATGGATGTTGGGACCCATCATGTGGGATTTTGCCAAGTTAGATATGAAGTTCAACTTAAACAGGAAGGAGGATTCTCTCAAGAGAGTAACTGCTAGATCGGATAAGGTTGTACAAGATCCTAATTGTGAAACAAAGAAGACTCAACAAGGATTCTTGTCACAACTTTGCTCCATAACTACCTCCACGTCTTGTATTGAGGAGGGACCCACACATGAGAAGTTGCGGCTGCTCTTGGACCGGTTTGATGATGTGTTCGCGGAGCCTAGCCAATTACCACCAATTAAGAGTCACGATCACCAGATTCCCTTGAAGGAAAATAGCCAACTAGTGCGCGCGAAGGCTTATCGACATCCACATTTCCAGAACAAGGAAATTGAAAGGCAAGTCAACAAGATGCTATCCTCAGGCATTGTACGACCCAGTAAAAGTCCATATTCATCACCAGCCATTTTAATCAAGAAACATGATGGTACGTGGCGCATGTGCGTGGACTACCATGCACTCAACAAAATGAAGATCAAGGATTGTTTCCCTAGGACCCTATCCCACTGATTGAGGAGCTCTTAGATGAACTCCATGGTGCACGATATTTCTCGAAGCTGGATCTTCGATTGGGCTACCATCAAATAAGAGTTGCTGCAAAAGACACTCAGAAGACAGCATTTCGCACTCATCAAGGCCACTACGAATTTTTAGTGATTTCGTTTGGTCTCACAAACACACCATCAACCTTTCAATCATTGATGAATCAGATATTCACAGCAAGCAACTCAGGATTTTTTATTTGGTTTTCTTTGATGATATTTTAGTCTATAGTGCCACATGGGAAGGATCATTTGGTACACTTAGAGACTATATTATCAATTATAAGGACCAATAAACTTTTCATCAAGGGAAATGTAGCTTTGGTACTCAACGTGACCACTATTTGGGACACATCATTTCACAGAATGGAGTTGAGGTGGATGGTGAAAAGATTGCGGCTATGGTGAGCTGGCGCAAGCCAAAAATCATGAAACAGTGAGGGGGTTTCTAGGCTTGATCGGATATTACAGAAAATTCATCCAGAATTACGGTAAAATCGCAGCCCCGCTTACTAATATGTTAAAAAAATAATCATTTTGAATGGAACCTTGCAGCTGATGTGGCTTTCCAAAAACTCAAGGAGGTTATGACCCAAGCACCCGTTCCAGCTCTTCCCGATTTTTCACAAACATTCACCGTGGAGTGTGATGCCAGTGGTTCAGGTATTGGAGCCATCCTCCTACAAAATCGGCCAATAGCTTTTTCGTCAAGCTTTACAAAGGAAAAATCTATTTTTATCTACTTATGAAAAGAAAATTTTAGCTCTTGTGTTGGCAGTTCAGAGGTGGCACTCTTATTTGATTGGTCAACAATTCATAGACAAGACCGATCAACGCAGTCTACAGTATTTGTGGGCTCAGAAGATAACTTCTCCTGCGCAGCAGAGTTTGTTACACAAATTGATGTACTACGATTTTATAGTGGAGTATAATGAAGGACATGAAAATATTGTGGCCAATGCTTTATCTCAGAGAGAAGATTATGAGAAGGAAAAAGAAAGGAGATTCCTATTATTTACGAGCAATATCACACCCCTTACCAACGTGGCTTATAGCCATCAAAGAAGAAGTGGCGAATAGTGAGGAGTTACAAAATCTTCTCCATAAAATTAGCATTGATAGAGGTAGTGGGCCCATGGCAGGTTCTTGAAGGAGTGATTTACTTCAAAGATCTATCTTCCTAAAAACTCTCCCATAATCGACTTGATTATTGGAGAGTACCATGGCAGCACGCATGAGGGATATCAGAAAACATTCCAAAGAATTTGAGCTGCTTTCTATTGGCTAGAGATGAGGAAGATTATTCTGGAGAAAATTGCCAAGTGTGACACATGTTAACGACACAAGGTGGAACAGACCACGCCAGCCGGATTGCTCCAACCCCTCCCTATTCCAGAGCAAATATGGGAGGATATCTCTTTGGGTTTCATGGAGGTATTACCTATTTCTAAGGGCAAATCAATTATTCTAGTGGTGGTAGATCGGCTTTCAAAATATGCCCATCTATTGCCGCTGTCACAGCCATACACGGCATCCAGCGTGGCACAGGTATTCTTTGACAATATTTTTAAACTCAACGGTTTACAAAAATCAATTGTTTAGAGACGTGACCTTCACCAGCAATTTTTGGAACGAGTTGTTCCAACTCAATGGAACCAGTTTCAACTTCAGCTCAGCATATCATCTACAAACTGATGGACAAAGTGAGGTTGTCAACCGTACGATTGAAATGTACCTTCGATGTTTCACCAGTTCTCACCCTAAAGAGTGGGGTAAGTGGCTTACTTGGGCAGACTATTGTTATAATACCAGTTGGCATTCAACTATTAAAACCATTCCCTTTGAGGTGGTATATGGTCGACCTCCTCCTACCTTAATAACTAAAGTATCCGGGACAGCTAAGGTCACGGCCATTGATCATCAATTGGCTACACGGGATGAGAAATTAAAGGAGCTACGGAGCACCTTGACGGAGGCTCAAAACTGAATGAAGCGGATAGTATGACAGCACGCATCAAGAACGGGAATTTCAGGTGGGCGACTGGTTTATTTCAAGCTGCAGCCCTACAGGCAGACATCCTTATCTCTTCGCAAGTCTCAAAAACTAGCTACTTGCTATTTTGGACCATTTCCGATCGTGCAGCGAATTGGTAAGGTGGCGTACCGTTAGGCTTTACCTGAAGGATCCCGAATCCATCCTACCTTCCATGTCTCATTGCTTAAAAAAAAACAGTGAGCAGGCGACACAAAATTCAAGGAGTTCTTCCTGATGTTCAGGGTACGGATGATACCATACACCCCTTTCCCTCGAGCGATATTAGATCATCGCAGTCAAAGAAGGAAGTCTCAGGTTCTCATTCATTGGCACAGTCTCTCACCGGAGGAAGCAACGTGAGAGGACGTGGCACATCTAAAGCTCCAATTTCCCGAGTTTGATCTTGAAGACAAGATCAATTTTAAGGGGGGAGGATCTGTTACATGCATGGGAATGTTGCATGTGGCTAAAGCTATGCATGGGTTTGGGTGGTGTACGTGGATGAAAAGGGCTGCATGGAGGGAATGGTTATTAGGCAGTTATTTTAATGTAGTTATTTTAATATGTTATGCATGTAGTTATTTGAGGTGTGAATGGTAAATGGTGGCTTGGAGTTATCAGTAATTGGGGGGAGTGGATATTAGTTCTTAGTAGGTAATTTTAACTACATTGTACTTCTTTAAATATGACGTAAATGAAAGAGGAGGGGGACTTTCACTTCCTAACAAATACTTCGGTAAAAGGCAGAGCTTCCTCGATTGAGCTCAACCCTATTTCTTCTCCACTAAACCTGTTGAACCTTATCCTTCCATTGTCTCTCTCTCTTCTCTTACAACTCCTACATCATAGGTAATAAAAGAGGGACCACGTACATACCACATAAGGGCTGCAATTTTAAAATTAATGACAGTCCTACTTGACATACCAATGGTGTCAACTCTCAAGTATGTTTAAGGAATATAAACAAACAAACAAACAACTCAGCCTTATTCCAACTAAATAGGGTCAGCTAAATGGATCTTTGCCCGCCAGTCAACTCTATTCAAGGTCATACTTGATACAAAGCCTAAATTATGCATGTCTTTCCTCATCACTTCTCCTAGGGTCATTTTGGGTTTGCCCCTGACTCATTTAGTTCCTTCAATCTGAATCAAATCACCCCTCCGTACTGGAGCATCCAAACGCCTCCATTGAACATGGTCATTCCACCTCAAATGACTTTTTGGTAACTTACAATGTATCGGAGCTACTCCCAAATCAGCTCTAATATGATCATTCATTACTTTAGCTTTCCTAACTTTGCCACACATCCATCTCAACATCCTCATCTGCTACACTTGAGTTATCTATATGATGCTTCTTAACTGTACAACATTCCGCACCATACATCATAGTCGGTCGTATAACTGTCCTATAAAATTTTCCTTTAGGTTTTAAAGGGAAACGTCGATCACACAATACTCCGAACACACCTCTCCACTTCATCCATCCTATTTTAATTCTCTGTGAAACATCTATCTACAATAATCAGTTTGCGGAACCTCCCTCTCATCAATTTTCACTATCTCATTATCTGTCCTAGTGTAACTAAAGTTACACACCATATATTTCGTCTTCGTTCTACTTATCTTTAAACCTTTTGATCCCAAGATTAATCTCCATAACTCCAACTTGACGTTAATCCCTGCTTTTCTTTCATCCACCAAAACAATATCATCAGCAAAAAGAATACACCAATGAATCTCGTATTGAATGTCTCTGATTAATCATCCATGATAAGTGCAAACAAGGGTTTAAAGCTGATCCTTGATGTAAACCAATTGTAATTGGGAATTCACTACCTTGAACCCCCACAGTTATCACACTAGTCAACACACCATCATTCATATCTTTAATTATGTCCACAGATTCTTCTCTAGTACTTGCCAGATTAACTCTCTAGGGAGTCTATCATAAGCTTTTTATAAATTTAGATTGGCCGACTTCACTTTGAATGTATGATCTGCTAGCATCACAATTCCAGAAATATGTTCAGCCATACCAGAATTTGTTTCTTAAAATAATTCTGAGTTTAAAATCAAAATCCAGAAACACTGCACTCTAACGAGACTCTGGATTACTATAATAATCCAAATTAGAATGCGGCAACACTGCACCAAATCAAAACTAGGTTATAATAATCCAAATCTGAATTGTATATCTCAACCAAACGTCCCCCTTAAGAGTGATAAAGCTATTTTAGACAGCCATTAGAGAAGCCCTATAGCATTAAATTCTTAATGGAAAGGGTTCGACCTTTCCCTTTAACAAAAAGTTAACGAATTATGACAACGACGTGTACTTTACTACTTCCAGTGGAGAAAAGGCATAAGTAACGAAAAATGGAATGGGGACATAGTCAGCAGTTATCAATAGGATTTGATGGATAAGGGAGTAAACCAGGAAGAAACCATATCAGAACCAAACATCCAAAATAAAAGGATCATGAAATAGGAGGTAGAAGGGGAAGGAATAAATGATATTCATTGACAAATACCTGATGCAGAAACGGCGAAATGAATCCCAAAAGTATGAGAACAACCAAATATGGCGAAGTCGCCGCCATTTCGTCCCGCCTCGGAGCTGAATCGAAGTGAGGTGGAGTCTCCGTCGACCCGCAGGACCGTGAGGAGTCGATGGAGGGACGCCACCCTGCGATAGATAGGTGCGGATGAATCTTTCAGACAACAGCAGGTACTACTTCATTATTGAGTACATAAAAGAACAGCTGGGCAGATTTATCGTCTCTCCCAGTCGGAGGGCCCGGCCATACATGCACCTATCATGCCTGGGAGGGATGACCTATCATGACTGAACTGATGTCGTCAAAACAGATAACGCCATAAAAAGATAAACTTTCACGTCAAATGGTTAAGGGTTAAGGAATCCATTCCCCCCTCTCCATTGACGATTAGATAAGTTAAAAGATGGAAAGAAATCTTCGCGCGCATCCAACGGTTGGAGAATTTTGGGGGTGCGTGCACGGATGCGCCCTGGAAGAGCATTGCCATCCTACCCTTGTAAAGTTTTTTTTTGGGAAAATATCATCCCCCTCCCTAAGTTTTCTTAATATCAATACAATACCTAAATTTTGAAAAATGATAATGCCTTTCCTTATTTTTTAAAGATTCTATCAGTCATATCCTAACTGTTAAAAAACGTCATTAAGTGATGACGAAAATATCATCCCCCTCCCTAAGTTTCCTTAATATCAATTCAATACCCAAGTTTTGAAAAATGATAATGCCCTTCCCTACTTTTTAAAGATTCTATCAGTCATATCCTAACTGTTAAAAAATGTCATTAAGTGATGACGTAGGTATGCCCACTTTTTCTAAAACCTCAAATTACCCTTATTGTAATTTTATTTCAATTTTGCCCCCTTCAACCCAAAACACCATTTCTTTTTCTTCTCTAGGTTTTTTTTTCTTCTTCCGCCAGCACCACCATCATCGCCACCATTGTCGCCATAGATCCTGTTCCACCACCACCACCGTCGAACCCCATTTCCATCTTCTAACCCAGCTCCTCCATCACTCTCTATCTCCCCTTTCTTCTTCTTCCCCTCTTGCAACCCCCTTCCTGCAACTCCGCCCCCACCCTGCTGCCAACGCAACCCCTTTCAAGAATAAAATTTGGGACTTGTATTTAAACCCAGACAAATTACGACCATTCACCCAATAAACAACACATTGAAATGGATATCTCACCCAATCAACTAATCAACCCACCGACTTCTCACCCAATTTTGTCTTACCGAATCGATGGAGCAGCTGATTTAGGCCAATGGATTGATCCGAATCCCTGGAACTTGATGATTCCTCCTTCCCCTGTTGCACCTGCCACACCCTATTATTCATCTCGGAGAATCTAATGTTCATGTCCATCGATTCCTGAATCATCATTTCCCCCTCTTCTGTCTCTCCAAGGAACCTTACTCCTGTCGCGGCCAATTCGGGGTTTTGCGAGGATGTCGGATAGAACAAACTAGGGTACCCATGTTCATGTCGTAGGCAGTCTGTCTCGCTGTTGGGGTGTGGGTCATCTGGCTGTGAGAGGTGGAGCTCTCTCTTCTGTCCATGGAGACACCGCCGCCGCCTCTCCTGATGGTGGAGATGATGTAGTATGGCATCCCTGCTTGGAGTTCATTGTCATCTGTGTCGAGCACAGCGGAATGGGATTGGGAGTGGGAGGAATACGTGGTGGTGATGTGCGTGGCTGGGAATGGCGTTCGTGTGGAAAAGGGAGGCTAAAATCAAGTGTATATATGATTCTTCTCTGAGAAGAGAAAGTAGTAGAAAATCAGAGAAGAGATGGAAAATGGTTTAGAATTTATAAATAAAAAAAAAACAAAAAGAAGGAATGAAACTTAGATAAACCAAGAGAAGACAGATAGAGAGAGAAGGAATGAAATAGGATTTTTCTAATGGCGGGTCTCTCTATTTCCCCTGTTGTAAGGGAGAAAGGCTTCTATCGTGGTCACCGGTGAAGGCCTGTCGTTCGCCCATGAGTTTCAAGGCTGCCGGCCCTCCTTTTGGCCACCACAAGGGGCGGCGGGCGGTGGGTGAATTGAAACCCCTCCCTGTTTGTCGAATTGGGGAAGACAATGAGGAATATTCCCCTTATTATAATTAAAAAAAAAAAAGGTTTTCTTTAAGATAAGTAATTGGGATTTGCTAACGTGAACTACTGGGGGAAGGTGCTAATGTGCGCCAAGGTTGGGTTGGTGGATCCACCCATTAACTCCAACTATAAAAGGGTAATATGGTCATTTCATATGTTGTTTTAACAGAGTTGGTCACTTAGGGTACGGTTGATAGAATCTTTAGAAAGTAGGGGAGGGCATTATCATTTTTCAAAACTTGGGTATTGGGTTGATATTAAGGAAACTTGGAGGGGAGGGGGATGATATTTTCCCTTTTTTTTTTATACCTTTCTTTTTTTTTTTTGGTAGAAAAAAGACTATTTCATTCATGCGCGTCCAACGCCAAACAAAGGAAAATGAAATACATAACACAAATAGAGAGCATGATAAGCACAATGTATGAATATACGGTATCCAAAACCAAGGAGTGGAAATTAACCCAGTCGCACATGCCATTAACTGGGTCATCCAAGCTAGGGGTTGGGTCACTACCACTTCCCTAGGTAATATGTTGTAGCCATTGCTACAATTAAGCGCATGCACTAACGTGCCAATAGTAGGGGTGCCAAAAAAGCCAAACAGTCCAATGCCACACTGCCCACGCGTGCCAACATGCTGCTACAGCTTATTTTCAAACAAACTTGTCGGATCGGCAATAGTCTGCTGGATCGGCGAGTGGAGCTTTGAATGACAGCCAAAGAGTGTTGGTGAATAATGACCGATGGTTGGAGCATCAGAGCCGACGTATACCTCAGTGCCAAGCACCTGGGTCGGCAACACCTGCAAACACACAGAAAAAGAAAAAAAGAGAACCACCCTTGCCAAAGAGCCCAAACACTGAAACAAATCCTTGGAACACAAAAACAACAACTCTTGGCCGACAACGGCACAAAACCCTAATCACCCACAGAACTAGGCCACCACTCATCAACAGAAGCACGGTGGAACCCTTGGAGGCCATCTCAACTTTGGCCTTGAACTCAGCCTCACAAGACTGGTTCAGCCCCAAATTTGCGCCGGTCAAAAACCCCATCGGAGCCACCGGCGGAGAAGGTATCGGTGCCCCCCCAAGCCGTGTCGTAAGGCACCCTGCGGTTAACCATAGCCTTACAATCGAAGAAATCAAGAGTGCCAGCAGTATCGTTGCCTGAGGTGCCAAGGTGCTCGGGTTCTGTTCCGTTCCAACCGACCAAGATGAGGAGCCCCATCACCAATATTAGCTCCCCCATCACATGATAAAGAAATTGATACTCTAAGCGAACCTGGTAGGTTCAGTTCGAATCTGGTTCTTGTATTCGGTTCTTATCTGGTTACTTTGTCTAGTTCAGTGATACTACTACAACAACAATACATCATACAAGGATTAAGCACAAATGCACAATAGCTACTATGGCTCTTGTAGACTAGAGACCACTCAACACGTAAGTAGAGAAATGAATATTCATAATGGAATATCATCTCCAAATCAAAGTCTTGGTGAAACAACCCTGGTTTTGCCAAATCATCAATCACCTCATTTGTAGCTCTCGATTTCCATTGAAATTGAAACTATAGTTTCAAAGTAGTAGACAAGAAGTTCGTAGAATCGTATTCATAGGGTTAACTTAAGGCTTAAGCCTTAAGGAAGTAGAAAACTAAAAGATAAAAGCTATTAGGGTTTTAGCGAGGCGGGTAATTCGGTTCAAATTCGGTTAGATCCCTCGATTTAGTGGCTAGATCCGGATCGAATCGCATTATAAACACATATTTCAAATCCGGGATTTAACCAGATTATATTAGGTCTAGATTGGTTCAAGTTATTCAGTCCGGATCTAGATTCGATTTTCAATTCCGGTTCCACATTGACACCGTGTCTTACTATGTGGACCTATGTGACACCATTTTGGTCATTATTCCAATTAAATGGAACCTTGGAAATAGTGAAGGACAGTTCAAAGTCGCTGATACGGGTTTACTCCCCTTCAGTATTTGAGACAGTTTCAGTAAGATAACTTTGATACGAGTTTACCCCCCTCAACCTTTGAGACTATTTCAGACATTGATACAGGTTTACCCCCATCCATCTTTAAGACTATTTCAATACAATGACGCTGATATAGGTTTATCCACTTCAATATCTGAATCTATTTCAGTTTAATGACGTGAATGCTATTTGCCTCATTGAAGACACCACATTTTGTCTTCCCCCTCGGAGGTTTCTTGTGACGATGATGAGCACCCTCCAAGGCCTAGAGTCGTTGTCTTTGTGGATGTAGCATCAGTGTGCACTGACCAAATCCATTTATTGATCGTCGATTCCCCTTGTCGGAGCCCAAACCAGAGCCTCCAAGCCCTCCAAGATCCCCTAGAAACCAACCTGGCTCAATAGCCCAATTCCATCCCTACTGACACTGGACCTTAATTCGACACTCAAAGACCCAGAGTCAACATCGACCATACCTTCCATCGACATCGACATACCTTCTCACTATCGAGCAGAGTGTCCCTACTGTCTATATTACCTCGACATTCAAAGTTTTAACATCGACAACCGAGTCATTTCCCTCGATGTTGAGTGTCGTTCATCGACAGCCACTTGATGTCGACTCGACCCCAGTTTACTGTCGATTCTGTGCAAATCTGAGAAGTCAAACCTTGTCATTTTTTACTTCGATCTCGATGCCTTTCTTTTCCAAGCTCATATTTGGCAACTTGGATCTCAATCTTGGCTCTCTTAGGCCCTAAGAAACCTTCCCTAAGGCAAGAAAAACACATGCCCATACCTTATTAGTCATAACCTTGACTTTACACCCACCATCGATGCAAATACACCAATTTTCAACGATCAGGATCAAACCCAACATCCTTAACACGAATTTGGGAGTAGACACACCCCTCTACATCTATAAATACTGCCTCTCTCACATTGAGGAGGATTACACAAGTTTTCCACAGAGGTCCTTTCTCGGTTTTCACTTCAATTAGTGCTTGCAAGCTCTAGTTCAGTTCCCTACTCCATTGCTTTGAGTCCTTAGTCTTTGGCTTCCACATAGCCTTACTCTACTGCCTCTCCCACCTCTTGAGGGTTGCAATTCAACTTGAGGCCTTCAGATTGAAGCTTAGAGACATCAACCAGATGATCTTGGTGCTTGGACAACAAAGTGTCACTTACAAAGAGACAAGAGAAGCCCCCTTATGAGCGACGAAACTTGCTCTACGTACACATCTCTTGAGTCACAAATGGAAACCTCCACACCCTTGATTGATTGTCTTCTAACTAGGTAAGAGATCTCTTCTCTTTATACTCTAATAAAGTTTTGTTATTTTCCACTTCTCATCTGTTTTGCATCTCTGAGGGAGTGTGATCCCATCTCTCTAGATGGTGATCACACCTTCCATCTCCTTTCTTTCTCTTCTCTTTCTTTTACTTATTATACTTGCATGCATGCAATAGTCCATGATCCCTATCCCCGTGGTATAAGCTTTTCCATGTTTACATCCATGACATGAATCTTGCATATCTACGTACATGCATGTCATGCATATTCTTAGCCATTGTTTGCAAGTTTGCCAGCATGCATCTTATTTTCTAATTCTTACAACTTTCATTACATGCATCATCCTGCCATGCTTAAAGTAGTGTCATTCATGCTTAGATCCCATAGATTTGAGTCCCTTATTTTACTTTCCCGTATACTAACCCTTACCTTGCAACTAGTCCTCCGGGTATGTGTTTCTCATCCTCCTTTGTACTGTACTTTCTTACTTTTTTTTTCTTTCACTTTTACTTCTTCCAAAAGCAATAGGAAAACCGGCAAGTCCAGGCAGACTAGGGTGCCTAATACCTTCCTCATACCATAACTTGACTTGTACCCAGACCAACAGACCATTTGTCCCCAAAAGGGCGTATCCATGAGAGTCATTACATTACAATTTTGGGTCCTAGACCGTCCTCTAGGTGAAGACTCCCTACATGCATTTTTCACCTCTCTCTTCTCTTCCTCCAAAACAAAACAGGTTGGGATGAGGTGGAGGACGCATGGCGATCCCCCGCCGCGGCCCTTTGTCCTCACACTCATCCATCCTTGAGACCATTTCAGTAAGATGACGTTAATGCGGTTTACCCATTCATTTCCCCAATTGAGTCCATCCAAGTCCATGTCTCTAGTATAGTTTATCCTCGAGTCTGCTCTAATCTTATGTCAATAGTGCGGTTTACCCCTTTCATCCCCTTCAAGTCTACTCCAATTTTATGTCACTAGTACGGTTTATACTTCCTTATAAGCAAACTCTCCCAAACTTATTCAACTACTCAGGACAATAACATTCCCACAACATTTGAATATCGTGCATAGGACAAGATTAATTCCCTACTGCACCTTTTCCAAAAACCTCCATTTGCTTAAAACTATACATTCCCTTAGTTGTTAATCTTGTGCACAAGATAAAAATGATTCCCAACAACACATTATTTTGGAAACATTTACGCATGAGCGTTTGATTAGGATAGAACATAATCCTGGTAGCCGCTTCCCAGGTTATTTGACTTCCACTCATTTTCTTAGGACATGACAATTCCCTTGGCATCTCAATTCTGTGTATAGGGCACTCCTTTAATATATTGTGCTGAAAAAATTCATGGTTATTTTCTTTGACTTTCGTCCACTACATACTCAAAGAGGGGCATTCTATAGACCACCCACCTTGCTGCTAGTAATTGGAGTCCAAAGCATTTTATAGTGTTTTGTACTGTGGAAAATTAACATTTTTCCCCTGTAATGTATAGGAGGCCCAAACATTTCCAAAACAGGCTGGAACTTTCTGGATAACATAATTATATGTTATTAATGCATCTCCTAAAATTTTGTGCAAATCAAACACTATTTGGCCACCATTACATCAAACCCTAATTATGTGGGCCCTACCTACTTTGGGGCACAAATTTGATTGTGTCCCTATCCAATCTATGGTGTATCTTTACATAATTGATTATATCATTCAAAATTCCTTCCAATGATGTGTGGATTGTCAAAATCTGACAGTCGGATCTCCCAAAAGCTTGCTGAAAAAAGCAATCATACTATGAGTCGGCCCGCTATAAGCACAAATCACGCTATGTTCCCGGAAGAATCTATGGTTTATGTTTATATCATTGGAAAGTAGACTCAAAATTCTTTCCAACAATATACATATCATAAAAATCATCTGGAATCAACCTCGGAAGTCAGACGAAGAAGCCACCAAGGCACAGGGCCCATTTCTTGGGCACTTGAGATGCTACCATGTGGTAGCATCCCAGACCTAGAAATTGGTGGTGCCGCCTAGCCCTAAGTGGCTCCACAGATGCTCCCCTCTTTTTCTTTCTCCCTTCTATATTTCTTCACTCCCTATAAATAGGGTCCTTAGTTCATTTGAAATATTATCCCTCAGAGCTATAAGTTTCTGATTTTATGAGTCTTCAAGATCAGGCTCTGTCCTCTCTCATGGCTTAGTCCATCGATAGTCTCGCGTAAAAGCCAAAAACCATTAGAGAAATATTGAAATTTAGAGGGAAGCCCACAAAAAGCTAGAGAGAGCAGAAATTTTACAATAAATTTCAAATTTTCCTAGGAGTACTGAATTACTATCAAACAACCCAGAAGTGTCGAAATTCCCAAAAAAAAAATTGTCGGTTGTGCCCTAAAAAGTCAATTTTCTCTTTGCTCCCAAATTTCACCTGAAGGTCCAATTGGTCCCATATTGCAGCAAAAGTGCCCAAAATCTATAGTAAGCGCCACATATGCCTATTTTTTGTCTCAAAAAGTGGATTTCCTTTCTCATCTTTTACTGGTTCGAGAAGTGCCGAATTAATCTCGGATCACTGTGGAAGTGCCGAAATTTCCTAAAATTCCACCGTCAAGCCCAATTTGGGCCCCAAAAAGGTATTTTTCTCTCCCATCTCTTATTGCATGTATTTAATCAGTTTTTCACATAGATTGTGACTATGAAGACGGTTTTGCAAATTGTGCTCGAATTAAGGCATTTTTCCCTAATCAGGGTTATGCTTAGACCTAGGGGTGCAAGTTTGGCCCTGTTGGCCCGAACCTGCCCTGGCCCGCCCTGAGCCCGAACAGGGCCTGGGCTGAGATATTTGGCCCTAAGGGCGAGTCAGGGTTGGAAATTTTTTACCCTGAGTCAGGGTCGGGTCGGGCTAGGGTTGAGGTATCGGGCTAAGCTTGGCCCGGCCCGGCTCGATCCTGATTTAAGTTATACTATAAGATATATATTGATTTAATACATACATTATAAACTTTAAACGTCACCCACATTTTTTTTTATATAATATACTATATATGAAGACAATAAGTGATATAATTCATTTTATTATAGTGTTATTTTATGTAAAATTGATAATGTTCTCCCCAACCCATGCATTTCTTTCCCCCTTCCCATGATCAGGGCCAATCAGGGTCAGCCCGACTCAACCCTAAGGGCGGGTCAGGGTTGAATTATTCTGGCCCTGAGTCGGGGTCGGGTCGGGCCTGGGCCCAGCTAAAGGGACTTAGGGTTGGGCTAGGGTTCTATAAAACCCAGCCCAACCCGACCCTCTTATAGCCCTACTTAGGCCATTGCCATGTTTATACTTCTATAATGGGTTAGACTTAATATATGCAGTTTTCAAATCTCTTGCATGCCATTATGATGCCAATTTGAAAAATACCTACATTTTCATACACCTATAAGATTGTTTTTACCGAAAATAGTCATGGTAATGCGGAAGCACTTCCATAACTTTTCAAAATGATTTTCAAAGTATATATCATATCATATCCTATCATACTATTATATAAAAGCACGTTGTGGCAAATCTTTCAGTTACCTACTCTACCCTTCATTCTTATCTAAAATTCCATTCTTCAATTCTTAATCTTTATGTCATTCTTTCTTATAATTTCATAATCTTAGATACCCTTAGTATTAATTAATATTAATAATATTTATTATTATTTAAAGTAAATATCTCCACAAAATTAGATTTACCAAAAGTAAATCGAATCTCTCACGTTTCCTTATTTTCCTCTCTTTTTTCTCTTCTCTATCCCACTTTCCTTTTCCTTTCCCTTTTATCTATTTTTTTTGGAAAACTTAGCTACTAAAAAATTAATCCCCTTATTACCTTCAATCTTTCACGTTTTTTTACCAAAAATAAATAAAATAAAATCTTTCACGTTTCATTCTTTATCTCATATATTCTATAAGAATCCTTCTTGAATTGGCTACTTTTTCACTGGTCCACTTTATCCTTCTTTCTTAGTATAAATTTCATCTTTCTTGTCTTTACTTATTATTTTGCCATACATTGTGGTACCCCCTTTTTTTTTTTTTAAATATTTATGTAAAATCAATTGAAATAATTAATAATTAATGGGAAATTTACATATACCACCCCTGAGGTTTGACAAAAGGATATTTTCACCCCCCAGTTTTGGAAAATTTTGCGTACCCCCCTGAGGTTTGCAAACGGTAACAAATAAGCCCATTCCGTCAGTTCATGACTAACACTGTTAAAAATTAGACTTGAACTGACGGAATTGCCCTTACAAGAAAAAAAGAAAAAGAAAAAAGAAAAATCACCTGCAACTCATCTTCCCCCATCGATTTTGGGGAAGTTGAGCTGCTAGCATCCCTTTCTCTCCTCCTCTCTCTCTCTCTCCCTCTCTTGTCAAGTACTCTACCGTCTTCTCTTCCCTAAATCTAAATCTCTAATGGGGAAAAAGAAGTACCTGGTCTTCTTTTTCCAATAGATTCACAAGAAACTTTAAAGCCAGGTGAAGGAAAACATGAGAAAGTACTAGAATCCTCCCTCCCCTGTTCTATACATACAGGAATCTGTGTCCTTCCTCCACAATGTTCAAGAAGTTTTACGCCAACCATCAAGCAATCTGTGAAGAGTTCTCTGCAATTCGTGTCAATCCCTAAACAAAACCTAAATCAGTGGCAATTTCGATCATCCCAACCTTCTTTGATGGCCGACGAACCATCTATGATCCATTCAACAACTTTCCCTTCTCAACCTCCCTATCTATTCCTCATCCCAAGCTTCTTTGTTTGAATTTTGTAAAATGGTGAAGGACAGACTGACATTGCCTCTCCTTGTCGATCTCTGTGAGAAAACTGGATTAGTTTCTCCACCATGCTTCATGCTGCTCCTGACTGAACTTAAGTTTCAAATTATGGATTTTCTTCCAGGTGTAGATACAGCAAAGATTGGCTGTATTTGTTTTGAACTGTGATACCTATCATCAAACGATGATCTGTGGAAGCAGAAATTTGCAAAATAGTTTGGATTTTCTGTGGCAGAGGGAATTGGAGGGAGCTAGAAGAAGAAGTTTGCTTCACTTTTTGAGAAGAAGAAGATGAGGAAGAGGAGGATGGGTACCATAAGGCCAATGAGATTACGGCCATATCCATTTGGGGATCCTTATTTTGTTTATCAGAGACCCTGCAGTTCTTGGACCTTTTGGTGGGCGCAGTGACGTTTGCCAATGAAACAACTACGTTTGCCAATGCCCAAATCGATTGGAAGGAGACCCCATAAGCCCATATCTTCAAAGCTGATCTTCCTGGGCTCAAAAATGAAGAAGTGAAGGTTGAAGTGGAAGAAGGCGGAGTTCTCCTGATCAGTGGAAAGCAGAGCAAAGAGCAAAAAGAGAAGAGTGACTAGTGGCACCGAGTTGAGCATAGTAGTGGCAAGTTCCTGCGCAGGTATAGGTTGCCAGAGAATGCCAAGATTGATCAAGTGAAGGCTGCCATGGATAATGGAGTGCTCACTGTTACTGTGCTCAAGGAAGAAGTGAAGAAGCCAGAGGTGAAGGCCATTGAAATCTCTGGCTAGGAGTTCTCGTTCTGACGAGAGAGAGAGAGAGAAAGGAGGAGAGAAAGGGATGCCTGCAACTCATCTTCCCCAATTTGGGGAAGATGAGATGCAGGTGTTTTTTTTTTTTTTTTTCTTGTAAGGGCAATTCCGTCAGTTCAAGTCTAATTTTTAACAATATTAGTTATGAACTGACGGAATGGACTTATTTGTTATCGTTTATAACCCTCAGGGTACGTAGAATTTTCCAAAATTGGGGGGTGAAAATATCCTTTCGTCAACCTCAGGGGTGGTATGTGTAAATTTCCCATAATTAATCCCAACCTATCGAACCGTCTTCTTCCCTTCACGATTTCTTTCGTAGTCTCTCTTTATACGTTCCTTCTCTCCCCCCCTCCCCGCCGATCTGTGTCGAAGTGGAGCTCGCTCTCTCTCCACCCCCGCAGATTTGTGCGAATTACTTCTTCTTGAATAGGCTACCTCCGATGCTCATAAGGCGAGCTCTCTCTCTCTCTCTCTCTCTCTCCACCCTAGCAGATTTGTGCGAATTACTTCGTCTTGAATAGGCTACCTCCGATGCTCATAAGGCTCCCATTCTCCCAGTTAAGAGCCATTACCTCGTCTTGGGGAGGCAACCTGTCAATGCTCATAAGGCTCCCATTGTCCCGATCAAGAACCAGGTACCGTCGTCGTCCTAGGAAATTTAGGGTTATTATAACTCACACATCCATCTTCTTTCTGCTTTCTCACATAGGATTGTTTTCTTCAGAGTTCGATTGTGATTTTAAAGATTATTGGGATCAATGATTTCAATATTTGATTTTTAGTGGTTGGACACCGGTCAATTGTTATTCATTTCATATTAGTATTATATGGGTTTTGGCATGTATTCCAAACTTCAGCTGGTACATTATACCAATCTTCTATATTTAATGTTTCTCAATTTGCTACAGTGATTTTTTTTCTTTCTCTGGGTGGAATGGTGATTTTGATATCTTCATGCTTCAACAATTCGTGGTGGAGTAATTTTCTTGTATTTCAGGTATTCTTTTGCTTGTTTGGTTTGCTTTTGGCTTTCACTAGTTTTTGGGTGGAATGTTGATTTTTTTGTTTTTTGCTTGTTTGGTTTGCTATAGTTAATTTATTTTTTCCTGGGTGGAATGGTGATTTTGATATCTTCATGCTTCAACAATTCTTGGTGGAGTAATTTCCTTGTATTTCAGGTATTCTTTTGCTTGGTTTTCTAAAATATGAAAATCAAGATTGATCAATTTAGGTTCTCTTTCAATCTGAACTGTGTTCCTTTAAATTACCTGATTAGATTTTGCTTTTTCTACGGTAAGGTTCATAAGGTGTTTTCTCTTCTGAATATGATTCGAGTGTCTCATTTTGCAATTTCTGTGTTCGTTAAACGTTTACATTTTTTTTTCTTTGGAAGTTTAACGTGTTGCTGAAGAACTCAATTTATGCTTACCATTTTGTAATGGTTTTGCATTTTTTTCCCTTTCCATTTTCTCCCCCTTCCATCCTTGACTGGTTGCCTAAATATTAGTATTCATGAATTTGAGGTTTATTACAATAGTGTTATTCAGAACATCAATTTTTCCTGTTTTTAAGTTGATTTGGTGGATGATGTGGGACTTCCAAATGAATATCTAACCTGTTGGCTTTGTTTAGCTCAAGATGTGGGTCTTTTGATCCTACCTATTAGATCAACGGAATCATTTTGATTATCGACTATAGAGGATGCTATGTTCATAGAATAAAACATTAAATGCTACCTAAAGATCAATTATTTGAGACCTGCAATTATGTAAAGGTAGGAAACAAAGAAAAAGGTCCAAGGAGATATCTAGGCTTCACGAATGGATTAAAACCAAGTCAGAGATTGTATGTCCGCAATATATGTAGCAATAGTCGATGTTATTGGTGCTGATAAATACTGTAAAATTTGTTTTAGCATATTCAATTTTGTCTTGTGTTGCTTAACCCGTTGTGCTTGATTTGTATCTTCTCTAGATCATGGCAGCTATTGGGACTTCCAATTTTCTTCATATGCATTACATCATGGCCTGTATTGTTCTTCCAGTTCTGGAAGCGTAAGAACTCTGCTCTTTTAGCCAAGTATTTAGTTATCACCATCTATTTCCTAGCTGTTAGGTCACATTTTCATCAATAAAGGCTAATATCTTTTAAATTCTTGTTAAGATGGCTGAAAAGTTATTTAGCGGAAGTGGAAAGGAACTCCGTCCAGTCCTCTGTGGAGCTCATGAAGAAATCAGGGACCAATAACCAAAAAGAAGCTTTTCGAAGAGACAAGTGGTTTGGTCATCTTCTACGATTCAGAAATGATGCAATTGTTATCTCAAGTATAATTTGTCTTCAATTGCCATTTGAGCTGGCTTATGCTCATCTATATGAAGTTCTTGGGTCCGATGTGATGAAGTAAGAAATCCAAGTTGCATTTGGCTTCTCCCATCCCATAAAAGGTTATTTTGTTATTATGCATCAGCGCCATTGAATAATCTTAAGATTACATGTAATTCTTTCATTTGCTATTACTGTAATATGTCTTCTGCAACAATTTTTCCTCTCCCTAATTGGCAAAATCGTTGTTGTTCACTAACTTTGATCGGTGATTCCTCTGTGGTGGCTCTAGGCTGAATATTTTACTATTTCTTTAACTTGCAATCTGGAATCATTTTTCTAATCTGAGCATTATGTCAGCGAACAATCTTATTTACCATTTGAATATTCAGAGTTGAACAGGGTATTCTTCCATGAATTAACCTTTGAATTACTTCTTAATTTATCTAGTCCCAGAAGCCCTTTTTTTATTCTTCCACACCTCTTCGTATGATTTGAGGATTTTCTTTTTCTTCCTGCATTTATTTCTTTACCTTCAAATGCTTAAAAGTTAAAAGTAGTCTTCAATAGCATATGGTTGGTTTTTCCTCTCATTATGTTCTGTAATATTGATCCCTCCTCTGTCTTAACCATAAGAAGTAGAAAATGCTTATGATATTCCTGTTTCTTTTCATTTTAAATGTATATTCGTCTTTTTTTTTTTTTTTTTTCTTTTTTGGGTTTTGGATGCAGGAATGTTTATTGTGTGCTCTGGGTCATAACGAACAATGCTTTCATTTCTATTTTGTTTTTTTAAACTTTTTCAAGAAAAAGGTGCTGTTTAAGCTTTAGAATCATTACTCATGAGAAAAGGTTCATGAAACTAATCTTGAAGTGAGTCGATGGATCGTTTAAAGTACAATTTTATACCATATTGTGAATCTCTTAGTATAACCCTTGTGTTCTACACATTTTTTAATCTGTAGGAAAAGGATAACCCAAACAGGTATTGGTTTTCTGTCAAATTATCAAACCAATCAATTGTATTCAAGGTGGATGGATTTTGAACCAGTTCACAATCAGGCTCAATTAAGAAGCAAGAGTGTTATCATTATCATATGTCTGTGGGTTGTGGTGCTGGTCTATTTATGAAGGCAAACTGGTTTAGGAGTTACTAAAGACACTGGTAAATGTAAATCACATGGAAGTGCTGAGGTAGAAACAATCAGTAAAACTTATTTTGGAAGCAAATTTGGGATTAGCCATTGGAGTCCCTGCATTTATGTGGGGATTTTTGGCTTTTGCTCATATAGGACATGAGGGTTGTGGCTTGCAATTGAAGGGCTGCTAGAATTATACCATGTGGCACAATCAACAAGTCAAGTTCTGTCAAGTTTCACCTAGGAAAAATATTGTATATACAGTGATCCATATGATTGAAATTTGACTTCAAAATTTGACAGATGGTGGTTAATCCACATATGGTCCCACAGCTTGAATTGCCACATTCTAATGTACACAGGGGTCAAAATCAATACCCAAACTAAGCTTACTAGGCCCTTGCACCAAATTACAATAAGAATAAGGTAATAAGGACTTGCCAGGGATCAGAAGAGACACGAACAAAACAGTAGCAGAGAAATTCTGGGCAAATAAGAAGACAATTTGAGGATACAAGGAAAAGTAACTCTCAAACACCAATTTAGATTAATGCCAAACTTGAATTGACTAAACTAATAGGTGGTCTGAACTTTGAAGTTGAGTTAGGGCCATTTTCTCAACTTTCATATCAAGTCCAATTGGGCCAAATTGCTGCTCTGGTCAGTGTTCAGATAGCAGAAATAACAGGTTTAGTAGAGAGATAAAAAGAACTCAAATTGCAAAAGAATACAGAGATCTGAATAAGATGATGCCTACGGAATCTCAAAACAGTAAACCATATCCATTCTTGAAAAAAAATTGATACCCATTTCCTATGATGAGGAATTTTTCTTATGGTATGTCCATGTGATTAGGCTATGGTAGGAGCCAAGATTGTTGGATCTTTAACTCATTGCATTACAATATATAATAGGAATCTATACCACTCTTCATTCTTTTAGGTATCCTATTGGTAGCTTATGCTCGCTTATAAAGTTATCAATAGTATATAGTCAATAATTAACTTAATTACTAAATTTTTTTTCATGCTATGTCTCCAGTTCTATTTAGATCACTATTGCTTGTGCTTTTCAGTTTGTTTCATGAAATGTGCTTTTCAGTTGCATAATGGGTCTAGAAGAGAAGTTTCTTTCATGTTTTAAATCTTATTGAAATGATGTTCAAGGGTGTGGCCCAAGTACTACATTTCCTGTTAGTAGAGAGCTCTTTCAGTTCTATTATAGCTGGTACATGTCTGGCAGTTCAGGAAATTGTTATTTTCTCTTGCAAAGCTACTAAACATTTCTCTGTTTAAAAGAATTTTTTTCATCGTCTACTACTCAAGAAAGAATAAAGAAGTTGCTTTCATGTTTTAAGTCTTAATAGGGGTTCCTTGAAGGGGTACATGTTTGTTAGTTCCTGTTGAATTCGTGCAAAATTTTCACTTGAAGGTTGCAAACTTACAACCATCATCCAGGAAGTTCCTGTCATAGTTGTCAAGGCGTCGCCTAGGCGTCCAGGCGCCTTGGTCGACTTGGGCGCCTTGCCTTGTTCGCCTAGTTGGTGTCGCCTTGAACTTTGGCCCTCTCCACCGCCTTGGATCGCCTCACCGCCGTGACAACTATGGTTCCTGTTGCTCGTATACCTAAATCTGAGCCCGGATATGTTCTTGATAAGCGCAATCTGGTTAGTCTTCCCCCCCCCTTCTTCGAGTCATTTTTTGTTTCTTTACTTGTGTCCATTCTCTTTGATCTAATAAGCAATGAGTCCTCAGGTTGAAATTCTTAGGGTTTTGCTTCTTCGATAGCTATGTCATGTGCGGGAGTTATGTTTCAAACTTTTGGTGGAGACGTGGTGTTGTGTTTTTAGCGAAACAATTTTTATTCTTCAACATACGCATTGATTTTGGAATGAGTTAGGCAGTCTTCAATTACATAGGAAAATACCATTGTCTTCAGTCTCATCGAGAGGCAAAGGTTCCCTCTTACGATGAATCTTCATTGAAAATTCCAGGGTTTTGGGGAACTTTTGTTCAGTATATTGTCAAGGAAACAGAGGTGATACCAGCCAAGGTCTTTCAAGCTTGTCTTCTTCTTTCTTATATCTTTTCATTTTATCACTTTTTGAATCTCTGTTTTTATATGATTTTTTTTTTTTAATTTGGGATAAAAAATGAGATTGTATGGAATGGATGGAAGTGATGATTCTTTCCCCAATTGCTCGACTCTGATGATACTAAGCTATTATCTCTATTTTTCAATTATTATTTTTTTTTAAGTTGTTCTTCTCTATTTCATTAGCTTAGGTCAATTAATCTGAAACGAATGGATGGGAGGTGATGACAATTTTCCCATATTATTGACACTGATTCAAACTGTTCTGTTTAATCATCTCCAAATCTTTGGAGATTTATAAGCCAGATTTCTGATCCTTTCCAATGGTTTTAAGCATTCTCAATTTTGAATTTTGATGGTTTATGTTGTATTGGAATTATCAATCTTCCTGTGAATTTTGAATCAAGAAAATTTCTTTGCATTGGATTGACAGGGGGAGGGGGAGATTTTTCCCTTACCACACTGGAGCAACCAATTGAAAGTGTTTGTATATTCCAGGGTAAAACATCGAACAAAAAGCTCAGATATGTTGTTGGTATTTCCAAACTTCTTCTTGGAGTTTTGGGTTTGAAAGATCAAGTTCCATCTCCTTGAACATTAGAATCTCTTTCAAATTAGAAAATTTAGATATTCTATTAATTTTTGGCATGAACAGTATTGATTCAGCCAGAATTTGATTGGTCAAAACCAATTTTAATCTAACTTGTCGATCAACAAATCATTCCTAATTTTTTAAACCGTGGGAGAGAAGCTATGGACAATGACTTTCTTGATGTTGTATTGTAATCCTCTCTCTCCATTGAAGACCTCGCTCAACCTTCTCCAAGTTCACAATCAGGAGAATGAATTCTTCACAAAACTTGTCTTCTGCGGCTGCAACTGGGAGTGGCGCTATCACCCAAACCAACATGATCCAAAGCAGAACCTCAACCAAGTCATCAACTCTATACAGAAGACTCTTAGTCTTCTCCATTAGCTTCACCTCATTGTTTCCTCTTTAAGCGTGGCTTCTCAACCCCCTTCCCTGCAACGCCTGTAAATAGATATACCACAGATCTAGCCAACTTATTTTTTTTTAATCATTTGATTCTTTTTCTTCGTATGCATTCAAATGCCTTCACTTTTAGTTTCTGTGTTATATTGTAGCCTTGGATTTGGAAGCAGTGGTTTATTGTTCTTTATTAATTCATCGGTTTTATATAATTTGCTGGTATTTGTAAGCTAATGTGTAGAAGAAAATATTTGCAATTGCTGGTGTTTTAGTTTAATCCATGATGGGAAGAAACTGGATGAATTCATGAGGGAATATTATCAATGCTGCATGTGTAGAAATCAAATCACCAAAGGCAAAACTGATGCGTTCAAGGTAATTTTTACTTGTTGTCATGTCCGGATAATTCCGATGTACATTTTTGTTTTCTTGGGTAAGGTCATTGGCTCATTGCCATGTGTTCGTGCATGCTTGTTGAATGGTCACGATTTTTTATGGTGAAATATTGTTTAAAATCTTGACCTATTGCTCACTCTTTATTCTACTGTACTAATTTTTTGTACTGGTGAACTAAGAATTGGTAGAGGTAAGATTTCCTGCTGCACCATAAGTTGATGCTTTGGATTCCATTTCTTGTGAAATCAAGGTGATGTGTATCAAATTTTAATAAGAATTCATTTGAGAATGAAATAAGAAGTCATTGTAGAAATACCAGTCGTGGCAATATATTAATTCATTGGCTGTTAAATGGAGGCAGATAACAGAACCTTGTGATCCAGTTGTGTGGGTTAACAAGCTAAGGTAATCTTTCAGTCTTGTTGTGTGTACATTTATACTTGATTTTCTGGTGTTTTGACATTGTGTTGCTACTTGGGGTTGCATATTTTTGGGGCTTGGTATTATATAGAGTTTTTTGTCATAATGTTTTATTGGTCTTTGATTTGATCCAACACCTCTACATTAGTACCATATAGTGTTACTACCCTGAAAATTAGATTATATTTTCGCAAAAGATGTGGTCTTTGTATCTAAATGTTAAAACCACTCAATCCCTTTTCAACAGATATCAAGAGCAATGTCATGACAATCATAAAGTAGTGTTAATTTGAATGAGCGGTAAGTATCTAATGATATATCATAATGCCCAAGTCCCTGATCTCATATTCGTTTTGAATTCTTATGATTTGTTTGCAATTTTAGTTTGTTCTCTCTTTGGTTTTGGTTTGAGTGATTGTAGTGATGGAGTTCTCAGGTTACTTTCTTTTATGGCAACAATTATCACTTTCGGGATCTTGTGGAGTTTGGACAATTTGCTTTCACTGCACCTGAATGTGGTCACTATGGCAATCTCGGTTACCAGGTCTTTCCAGAAGCCAGAGTCGTGGAGTTTCTGTTATTTTTTTTCTTCCAATCCATTTGTCATTATTTTTCTGCAGCCATAGGTTTTGCATATTGACTTTCTCTGTTTTGAGGACTCTTTTTGATCTTTTACTTTCTCACGTCCCTTTCTTGGAGACAAACAGTTTCTAGGATGATGCTGCCCTGAAATCTACAATTCTGCATTGCAGAAAAAGAAAAACATTCATCATTCTTGATTAATGCGACAGGTGCCTTTCTCTCTCTCTGAGTTTTAGAAATATCCATCTGCGCCTATAATTGTTCTTTGTTGAATTCTTTTACTAATAGCAAGACCATTCATTAAGGCCATCAATCGACTGAATTATCTCTGAATATAGTGCAACTGGAAATCACTTCAAGTTGGCGTGTTCTTGCATGTTTGTTTTGTTATTTTTTTCTCCATCGTGAGTGGGTTGACTACTGTTGGTTTCCTTCTCTTGAAGAAGGCCATCGCTTACTGTTCTTTTCCACTTTCCATGCATACAAAAATTGAATAAAGGATTCCTTACACAAAAAGGAAGGTAAAATCAGGGTGAGATGATAAGGCTTCAACTTTCCAAGCTTCTTTCATACCCTGTAGATGCCGTGAATATTCAGGAAAAGAGGGTCGAGTACTTGATATTCATCATAGACCTCATTTCTCTCATCATCATAGTTACGCCAATCCTTTGTGCCACTCTTTAAATTTTATTCAGTAGCTTAAGTTCTCAATTCAAAACACAGATGTATCACTTGATTTCTAGGCTTAATTTTGATCAATTCTCTCTCATCTCTTCCTTTCTCACTCTCACACGACTCCCTGTACTGATTCCTTCCCATACTCCATACCAAATATGGCCATTGAAAGAGCGGATTTGAGAAATTTTGTCTACTAATACCACTGTTTAGGATAGAAAATCTTTGGTATAAGGTGTCTAAACAATTGGAAATCTTTGATTTCTGCTATTTCCTTAGTAAACTATTGTAGTTACAATCTGATTCCATTTGGGGATATTTAGCTCTTAGATGCTAATTGATATTGTCCATTAAATCGATCAATTATTTTTCTGGTGCTACCTGAAATCAAAATTTGTTTCTATTGTTCTGTTTCTTAGATTTTCTACAACAATAGGAAACTTCTTAATCTCACCAATTGACACAGCCAAATAAGAGAAAAAGGTTAGTAAGTCTGTCACTTTTTCTCCTTCTCTATTGGTTTAAATAAGTTGTGGCCCTGTCTCACGTATCACGTGACAAAACCAAGACCGCCTAAAGAACCCTCTTCAAGTTAGCGTGCATAAAAGTTTTCCTCCCATGTAATGTAATGTACATCTTATATATCTTGTTGCTGGAATCAGCTAAGACCATTTGTTTGTAAAATCTGCTTTCTTTTTCACGTGTACTCACACGCATGGTTTTGCATAGTTTTGCCATTTTTTTGAAGTATTAATCCTCCGATATTGTATTCACATTGAATATTTATATTAAATAATTTATGGGATCCCTAAAGCTAACCACTAACATTCTGCATTACTTTATATGTCCCCTTCTCCTGGTTCTAACATATTTGGATTCATAAAATGTTGCATGCATTTGGGGGATTATATATGTGATCCATCATATACGGTGAGTTTTATGGGTTTAGTTTATTAGGTTTCATTCCATATGAGTTCTGCCTCTAGGTTCCCATATTCTCACACCATTTGTATATACCTCTTTTTCGTTTCTTGTGTGTGCGCTCTCTCCCTTTGGTTCTTATCCAATACCAAGAGCATTCATACAACAACATATGGGGACTATTTGGTCACAGGTTTTGCAAGGGATGTGGACAAGTTAGCTTTAACTTTAGGTTTATGTCTCCGGTTTAGTTGTTTTTATTTGATAAGTATGTAATTCTTGCCCAGCTAAATAGGTGTAATAGCTGATCTACTAACTGGACTTCAGGGAGGTGTCATCTAAATTCAGTTGACAAATAAATCCCAAACAAATTGTTGAGATATTGCACTCAATTGCCTGGATTAACATAACCCTATTGACTTGGGGTTGAGACGACCATCAAAATTCATAGAATGGGCTTGTATTATGGCAAGTAGCACCTACCATCAAGCATAAGACCTCACACCTTAACATGGTTGATAAAGGTTGAACCAAGTTTTTAATGAGAAAAAATATGGTTCTTGGTCATGCATGAAGATAATGAATTTACTCAAAATATTCATTGGTAAGTTGGTAGTAGAATGGATGAATTGTAAAGCTTGAAGTACCCGATTGCATTCAATAACTCTGTCGATAAAATTCTGTAACCTAAGGTTGACAGCGTGGGACATGGAATGGGAAGAGGCAGAAGACGACCTTCATAAGATGATTGATGCTTCTCCTGTCATGCTCTATTCCCTATTTTATCCTCAGTTTCATTTATTTTCTTTCTACAATGTTGAAGAGCTCATAATGGAAATAACTGCAGCTGAATAAGAAATTGCTAGATGGAGAGAAAGCTTGTGAATTGGAGGTGGAAGCTGGGAAGAATGTTGTTGAAGAACATGATAGAGAAGTAAGAGTCCTAATGTCTTATTCATATTTATGATTAAGTTTTAGAAATGTAATGATTTCTTTCTGTATCGGTTACAAGCTGAGCCTGCATAATCTAGGATAAGGAAATGGGGTGGCTCTGTAGAACTTATAAGGTTGTAATCAATTTTTATCTTCACAAAGTGGGGTGGCTCTGTAGAACTTATAAGGTTGTAATCAATTTTTATCTTCACATAGTTTTGTTTCACTAATGTTGCACATTTCCCATCTTATGTACCTAAGCTGGTTCTGCTTCTTGTGGAAGGATTATGTCATAAATAATGGGACAATTTTGGCCAGATCAATAGTTTTGATGGGTCATTTTTTTCCTATTTGGTTGAAGATTTTAATGGATCATAAGGTAGCTTAAATTACCACATCGAACTGATCTTCAAAAGCTGATGATAATCACTGGGTTTTCTGGCATTTTGAGATTGTTTTGATCTTCACCATGGAAATTTCCCAACTGAAGTCGACCATGGATACTGTTCTGTGACAATATGCTGCTTTTAGGATGGATAGCATCAAAGAAAAAATTATTGAACGAGAATTGAATAAGAGAAAATATTGATGAGAAATACACCACGATACAAATTCATGAACTCAGTCCTGGGACAATATATTCAAATGTTCTTTGGATTCTTCAAGAAAAAAAATACAAAGCCAAAAACACCCCACAACTGGTAACTTATTTTGTAATCAAAACAGGTTGGGTTGATTAGTTCTTCTCCTCGATCCATGAATACAACGCAAAGAAAAAAGAACAATTCAACACCTGTAAGGCTGCAATTGCTACACATGCCTGAATGTTACCTGCAAGGCTGCAATTGCTACACATGCCTAAATGTTTTTGGTAACAAGTAATATAATGCATTGTGCCCCAAACACATAACGGGAAAGCTACAAAAATAGTTAAGTCCACTTTTTTCAGACATATGGGTAGCAATTTGCTGATTAGTCAATTAAGATTTTACAAAACTAATCAGGAGAAAATGTTGGGTCAAATTAAGGGTGTCAATTGGGACGGTTTCCGGTATTTGGGACGGGATAGTACCGGTAATGGTACCAAAAGTGTCAATCCCGGTACTGTCCCATTTAGTTAACGGGACCAAATCTAGATTCCAGTCCCGATTACTAGCAGGACGGGATGGTACCAGTTCTGAAACGGCTCTAGGCACTGTAGAAAAAGGGAGAAGAAGTTTAATTGTTTCTAACAAGGCGGGATTATTAGTGTTGTGGAATTTTTTCACTATCATGAAAATTAAGTTGTCTACTGGTTTTTATAAAGCAACTTAAATTCTGAAATTATAGTTTTACTTCTTCAAACTCCCTAAGATGACATGTAATAAGCTTCTCATTTTTTTAAATCTAGAGAAGTCTTACAAAATGGAAGAATCCCATTGTGTTTCTTCTTTGATTTTTCCAAACAAAATTCTATTTATCACACGTCACATGGTAATATGGTACGAAGTACGAAGTGCAAAAAGGAAGAACTTGGTAGATGTAGTTGGTCGAGGGAGGAGGGAGTAGCACTGTAGCAGGTTCTGTGAGGAGAGACTTCAAGCTACGACTGTTGACCTGTTGTTCCTCTTCGTATTCAAAAGGCAATTAGTGAAACCCTAATGAGACGTAATTCTTATACCCTTTCTTTAAAAAAATATATGTATCTTATATAATCTTTCCTTTTAAACGGTACTAGTAGTTTCGGTACCATCCGGTACCTAATTAGTATTTCGGTACTAGTACCGTTGGGAATCCCATCCCAGACCGGTCCCATTTATTATTCGGTACCAAAATTAGATACCAGTACCATCTCATTTACTAATGGGACAGTCCGGTATCGGGTTTTAGCGGGACGGTTCCCGGTTCCGGTCCCAAATTGACACCCTTAGGTCAAATTCATCCTCTCTCCATACAGCTCTCACCCCACATCCCTCTCGTACGCTCTCTCTCTCTCTCTCACACACACACACACACACACACACACACATTTTTGTCCACACGTGCATTTGCACGTGCGATTTTACTAGTATATATATATTGTCTTCCGTGTCCCCCATCCCCTCCACATGTGTAGACACCTCATTTTGCCATCCTATATATATATATATATATATATGTTGGATGTAACGTTTATTTGTCCATCAAACCCAATTTAATTTGATTAAATTAATTAATTTAGTTCTATTTAATTATGTGCTTGTTATAATTATATGTTGCATCTACCCAATTCAAACCGTTTTGTTCACAACTACGGATAGATTTGGACAATCTGTTCTATGGTTGCTATATAGACACATTTCGTATTGAACATGATCCACGGGGATTCCCGAATTATTCACCGTCATGTTGTAGTTGCAATGGGAATCTCTGGTAGTTATTTTCTCTGTACTTGAGAGACACTTACCATTTTATTTATGTTCTGTACATTTGTGGTGTGTCAATGGTTGATGTTTACCGAAAGGATTGACTAAATATCGGCCGCTAGGTGTGCATAATGTAAATAGTTATGGATGTGATGCTTAATAAAGTTTCCACTGCCCGTAAAGGGAGAACACCAACAAGAGAGTGAATAGGTTTGATTGTGCCAAATCCAAGGCTTTGGTATTTTGTAAAGTGTTTGCAAAGAGTATTTTATTTTATTACTATTAAATTAAATGTATTTTGGAAAAGAGTTTTCAAAGAGTTTTATGACCAATCAAAGTCCTCCATACTCTCGTGATAAATTATAATGGACCGGAATTGTGGCGGTGACATTTATCCCATGGTTGCAATGGCCCATTATAGGTGTTAGTAGTGTGGGGAGAAAATGTAATAAAATTACCTACCGCAAAGGGTTTTTCAGGTTATGCTCTGGTAGGATTGTCTTTTACTACGATTTTGGATAAGTATTATCCTTATGTGCAATTTAGGATAATCTTAGGGGCTACCCTTTAGGATCACACCACTTGGTTAGATCTGGACCGTAGATTTGCCACCTCCTCAATTAGGTCTCTATATATATAAAGAGACCTAAGGCCAAAGACGATTGATGATGATAGAGAAAAAATCATTAAAACAATTTGCACAAAATTTTGAGAGAGTTTAGAGAGAGGAAAAAAAGTCTTCTTCTTCCTCAAGCACTATTGATCATTGGAGGTGAAGCAAGCTTTGGAGATCTTCTTCAAGTGTTGCATTCCTTTGGAGGAACACACCATTTGAGTGTTCTAGTTGACCTTGCTCTCCCCTTGAGGTTAGTACATTAATGTGTTTATTATGATCCTTGCATGTTCATAAAATTTTGTGATTACATGAGAATCCCATCGCTTTTGCCGCCACTAACAATATATATATATATTTATTGTCTTCCATGTCCCCCATCCCCTCCACATGTGTAGACACCTCATTTTGCCATCCCTCTGGAGGCTTCCTAAGATGACGATGAGCACCCTTTAAGATGTAGAGCCGATGTGTCTGTAGATGTAGGGCAAGTGAGCACTTCCTGATTTCATTCACATATCGTTCCCCCAAAATACCCCTTAGAGGGAGAGTCCTGCAAACCTCATCGGAGTCAAAACATGAGCCCCTAGACATTCCAAACCACCCTTGGAAGGGCTAGACCCAACCCAATTCACTTTTGAACCAGCCTAGTCCCACACAAAATGAATGTAAATAGCCAAAAAGCCATTGTCGACACTCAAACCTGGGGTAGACAATCAAAAGCCCTGAGTCGGCCTTAAGCCACCCTTCCATCGACATTGACCTCACCCCCTGTGAATGTTGAGCAGAGCCTTTTGAATGCCAATGTACACTCGACATTCAGACACATTTCCACCAACACTCAATAACAGCCACGTAGACATTGACCAAAGTTCTTCGACAACAGCTCGATGTGGACACTGCCCCTGGTAGATATTGACTCGACCTTAGTTCAACGTCGATTTTCTACAAATCCAAGACACCCAAACTTGCTATGTTTAGCTTCAATTGCAATTCCATTCACGATCAAGCCTTATTTTGGCAACTTGGATCCGAATATTGGTTCCCTTAGGACTCAAAAAACATAATTTTGACAATAATCGTGCACAACCCAATCGCCATAATTATTGGCAAAACCCTCATCGTCGATGCAAAGACACCTCACAAGATATAGATCAAAACATCGCTCTATGAATGAATTTGGGAATGCACACCCCCTACGATTATAAATACACCCTCTCTCACATTGAGAAGGGTCTCACACTTAGTTTCTTGACTGAATTATTAGAGTTCAAGAGCTTGGTTCCCATCTTAGAGCCACTCTTGAGTACTACGACGAAATGTTATCCAAGGGAGGTTTGACTTAGCCTCCACATGCGTTGACTTAGCCTCCACAAGCGACGTGACAACCTCCAAACACTCTTCTTTTAAGTTACAAAGGGAAGCCTCCACCCTCTTGAGCAGTCTCCTACTAGGTAAGACCCGCCCATTTTACATTTGTTTAGCCAGTTTTTATCGCCTTTTTCTTCTTTTTTTCATTTTGCATCTACACTAAAGGTGTGTGATCCCATCTCTTTAGATGGTGATCACACACACAACCCCTTATTATCTTCTTCTTGTCTGGATTATCTTCAACGTATGAACGTTATCCCCTTTAGACTAAGAACTCCTTCATTCATATCTCCCTTTTATTGCAACTTGTCCATTATATTTGCACAAGTTCATGCTTGCATACCTTATTCTCATTTTCTTCAATTTTCTTATATATTTAGCATGTTCAACCATTATTATCCATGACCCCCAAACCCTTGTTATCCTCTATTTATCACACATGTCTCTAATGTCACCACATCATGATTCCCCCCACGCATGAAAGCATACTTGGATTATCTCCTTAGTCATCATTCATCATGTTGGTGTAGACACCCCTTTTTGTCGCCCCGAGTGGTCCTAGATGATGATGAGCTCAAAATCTACCCAAAGTATGGAAGTGGTTCCCTCGTTATAGTTCGAAGTGTCCCCCTTGCCCCTAGGCAGTGTTCTCAACTCCCATGATGGTATAGGTGGTTAAAATGAACCCAAAATAATTTTCAATATAATGGTCAACAATTTTGACGCATTATGATAGTCCCAGACCTTAGTTGAATAGGCTTAGAACCGGCTACAATACCCCCTGGTGCTACATATGGACCAGGTACATCATGTTCCAAAATAACACTTAATGTCATCAAAACGGCACCCGATGCACCTCTTCTGGTGTCGTTTGAACTCCAACCTATATCGTTTTTCCCATCTCATGCCATTTTGGCAAAAACTTAGGGATTTGGTGAATCTTAGTGCGAAATTCGATCTGACGACTTTAGCACCGGCTTAGACACCTTTTAGGACTTTAAAGAACTTCATAAGACTCTAGAAACTTTCCTTGGATGGATCAAAGTGATTTTTCTTTCATCCCAAGCAAGAACAAGCCTTCTTCTTATGGTAAGAAGATCTCCCTTTAATGGAAGTTTAGAACCCATACCTTGCACAGTTTTGGGACCCCTTGCACTATAAATATGTGATCCCTTACATGTTTTGAGGGATTTCGATAAAATTCTGACAAATTTCGATACGAAGATCAATTAGTTACAAGTGTATTGGACTATTTTGGAGCATAAGTTGTTGTGCTGCTTTGTCAGTTTATACTTGATGTCCCCTTTAAGCTGAGTCTATGGCACTCGAACGATTTTCCTTCCTTCATGAAGTTGTAGGCAGGTGAGTCTTCGTACTTTTGGTTCTGATTTCATATTTTTTTACGATTTCTTATCATTTTTATACTTAGCATGACTCATTGTTGCCCTCCATTGGACAATGGTACGATGCACAGTTACATTGCTTTGCCGGATGGGTTTCACAAAGAACCCTTTTCACCATGTTTTTCCAACCCCTTACGCTATCTTCTTTGATTTTACCGGATTTTATGTCACTGTTTTACTATATTTTTATCGATTTTCTCTTCTTAGCATAGGTTGTTTTAATTGTTTTTGCATAAATGAAGTTTTCATCAATTTTAACATTTTTTCAATATTTTGATTTGATTTCTTTCAATGTGTTCTAATATTTTAGATGTCTCCCTTATGTTTTCATCGCTTTTCTTCATTTTAGGGTTTTAGATCCCTTCCCTCCTGTTGCGTCAAGAAATTGTCAGGCGGTCCTTCGGGTGCCGTAACCTGCAAAAGGACCAGGGGGTGACAAAGGAGAACCAGTGTGGTCCCGGCCAAGGACTCTCCGATGCCAAAGTCAGATCTCCTGAGCAAACAGATGAATAATAGTATTCAAGATGAGTTAAGATGTCCCTCGATGGGGTTGAGTACCTTTCCTTTTATAGTAGAGCATGGCAGTGTGGAGAGTCCTGGTTGATGGTGAGTAGTCTTCGTAGTTGATAGAGTCCCTGAGTAGCAGGGTTCATCCTTGATTGGTTGTCTTCCCGTGGGACGTAGTGTCCTGATAGACTTGATAGTTGTCTTCCCGTGAGACGTAGTGTCATGATAGACTTGGTTTCCTTGGTGGATAGACCTATCTTCGTGGTAGATGAGGTTCCCAGTGTATGAGTCCGTTCAGACTACGTGACTGATAGGTGGTGGCCTAGAGTCCTTTGTGACCTATCCTGTTGATGGTGGTGGTGGTCATCGTGTTCAAGGGACATTACGCCCAGGGATGACTGTGCCCGAGGAGATTCACGCCCGGGGATCAGTCCGCGCCCAGGGCAGATCCGCGCCTGGGGTCCTGCGGTCCACGCCCGGGGTCTGTGGTCCGATTTAGGTCGAATCCCTCCTTGGTTCGCCTGTTTGGTTCTGGTCCTGAGCTGGCCCTCCTTTTTGGGTTAGGACACGTGGCAGTCCTTGATTGGTCAGGGTGATTTTGCGTTTATCATTTGCCCCCCACTCTCTTGGAATGGAGTGCTCAAGAGAGTATCCTCTGCATTTTTGTACTAATTAAGGGGTTCACGGCAAATAATCTCTTCTCAAAGGGTGTGCCTGTAATTTATTTGGTGAGGGAGAGGTTGTGGGTTCAAACCTCTCCTCTGCCATCTTTTTGTCTTTTATCTCTTCTCTTTTTCTTTTTTGTAGATATATGCTCTTGTCTCTCTTTTCTTTCTCATTTCTCTTCCTCTCTCTTGCTTTTTCACTTCTTGATTTTTTGCATCTTCCCCTTTTGCTTGGGCTTTGAGCTTGGTTACTATTCATTGTGCCCCCCCATGTGTTTGCTCCTGGGTCATAATCAACAGTAGTGTCTTTTGCTTGTTTGCTTGATTTCACTTGACCATTATCCTTGCTTTGGTGGCTTGCTTAGCATCGTGCTCATAGTCTTGCCCATTGTGCTACGTGTTTATCACTCGTGCCTCGACCCTTGCTCAATGCGCCTGTGCTCGATCGCGCCTGTGCTTCGATCCGCGTTTGTGCTCGATCGCGTCCTCGATCTGTGCTAGGGCTCAATCTGCACCTGTGCTTCATCATCCGTGCCTGGGCTCGATCCGCTCCTATCTTGATCCACGCCTGGCCTTGTCTGCTCCTGAGCTTCGATCCACGCCTGGCCTTCGATCCACGCCTGAGCTTCGATCTGCTCCTGGCCTCGATCCGCGCCTAGCTTTGATCTGCGCCTGGCCTCGATCCCCACCTGAGCTTTGATCTACGCTTGGGCCTCGATCCACACCCGTGCTTCGATCTGCGCCCGTGTGTTCTCTTTCATCTTCTTCTCTCTCTCTTTTTTTTTTCGTACCCTTCCTGATGGGTTTGCATGCTAACGGTTGCAGGTTGGCATCCCTCTTCTTGCATTGGTTGCTTGACTTTTGGAGACCGTTGTTCTGAGTAAGTAGCTAGCCTGCTTCATTGTCTACTCATGTCATCGTCTAGAGACTCTGATCCGACCACTGTTGCGATTGAGTCCTCTAGGGAGTCCTCTTCGGGTCGTCTTCCCCTATGGACACTTCTCCCTCATTGTCTTCCCCTACTGCTAGTGATGGGGAGGAGGAGGTTTCTAGAGACCCCGCCCCTAGCAGGGGTCACAGAGTCTCCAGGGCTTCTACTTCTGTTGGGGATCCTACGAGTAAGCTGGCTCACATCCCTAGTATCATGACCACCTTGGTCTTGGTGTTGCTTCGCCGAGAGTTTCATATACCTTCTGAGATCATGCCTTTATCGCATTTTCTTCCCCCATGATCTTCGCTTCCCTGTCTCCCATTTTGTGGAGTTGGTGTTGGAGCATTGACGTCTCACCCTTGGGCAGGTGTTGCCCAACTCTTGGTTGGTCATCCTGGGTTTCTATGTGTTCTTTGCCCAGATGAGGCGCACTACTACCGTTCCCCTGTTCTCGTACTTCTACGTGTTGAAGAAGGGGGAAGGTGGGTGTTACCACTTCGCCCGTCACCTTCCTAGGGGGTCTCTTGCCACGCTCGATCCTCTTGTGGGGATCACTAGCTCGGTGAAGTACTGGAGGGACCGCTCCTTTTTTGCCATGGTCCCTCGATGTGCACTGCGGTCTACCTGGAAGGCCATTGATATCAAGAGGGTGAGCCACTCTCTTGAGTTAAGCGACTTTGAGCGCGACTCCCACAAGCGATGTCTGGGATGCGATCCATTCGACATTCGTGAGTTGGATTTCGAGCCTTTCCTATGTCTTTGGAAGTTGAGTCCCTTGGTTTTATAGTATATGATGTTTGCATCTGTATTTTTCTTCTAATGTACCCGTTATCTGACTTGTCTTGTGTTCTTGATTGGGTGTCGTGCAATGGACATATGATCAGATCTTAGTGTCTTCCGCTCTAACTTGCGAAAGAGAGGTACTCAGACTGCTCCCCCTGGGGATGGTTCTTATGCTATCGGTCCTCCGGTTCTGACTTCTTCTCCTTCAGTGGTCACTGCGACCAAGCAGAAGGAGGGTCCGGACCCTCCTAGTTCAGTGAGGACTGGACCACGTGTCATCCTCCCGCGGTCACCTCCTACTGCCGTTGCTTCTGAGTCTTCTACTCCACCCCCTTTCAGAGGCAAAGGGAAGGTCTCTTCTTCTGCTGGCGTGATTGCTGATCCGCCAACCTCATCCCATTTGGTGCTTCCTTGGGATCTTCAAGAGGGAGCGACGTTGACGAGCTATGGTGTGTCCCTGGAGTGGCCGGATATGGGAAGGCTCTTACCGAGCGTTCGACCATACAGGGGTTTAGTGACACATTCTTAGCACAGACCCTCTATCAGGACATGGCTTCTGTGTGTCATGACTCTCGATCCTTCGCTTGTGGTGTTGTTGCTTTTCTTGTACTTGGAATGTTTTTTTAACGGTCATGTTGGTTGTAGGTCCAGCATCATGCCAGGGAGGCGGTGCTTCACCTTGAGAGCTCTGCTTTTTGGGAGATCCAGCTGAACCGTAAGTTGCAGGGCCAAGAGAAGGAGCTTCAGGGGCACAAGGTTGTCCGGGAGGACGTCGTGGCTCGTAAGAGGAATATGGCTGAGGAGCTTTGGGTGGCATCCGCTACGGCAGCCCAGAGCTCGACTAGAGTTCGTGCCTTGGAGGAGGAGCTCCGCGCCTTACGACAGAGTCATGAGGTTAAGGTGTCTGAGGCTGGTGAGCGAGCGGTGGTAGCGTACTAACAGTCTCCTGAGATCATTGCGTACTTCTACAAGTACAACCAGGAGAAATATGATGCGGGCATCCGGGACTTAGCAGTTCACATTCTGGAGAAGACCCCTGATTATGACTTCCCGGGGTTCTCGGAGGTCGCTGCGCTACTACCTGCGACCGCTATGGTGGCTCGTGTCTCTCATGAGGATGGTGCCGTGGTGATAGTGGAGGGCCCGATCTTGCTAGAGGAGGGCGTTGCTCACCCATCTGAGGCCGATATGATGTCCCCTGCAGGGTCGGATGTGACCCCTCCATCAGATGCTCCTTGATTCTATAAGTGTTCCAGACGTTGAACTTTTGGATTCTGAACTTTGAGTTGTAATATTTGTGACCCCTTTTCTGATTGGGTATAGTTAACCTTTTACCTTCTTCCTAGTGTGTATGACATACCTTCAATAGTTATTTGATCCTTGTTGCTTCGATGGTCTATGGACCTTGGTGGTCAATGGACCTTGGCGGTCGACGGACCTTGGTGGTCATTGGACCTTGGCGGTCGACGGACCTTGGTGGCGTTGAGCCTTGGTGGTCAACGGACCTTGGTGGTCTATGGTCCTTGGTGGTCTACGGACCTTGGTGGTCTACGAACCTTGGTGGCGTTGAGCCTTCGTGGTCAACGAACCTTGGTGGCATTGAGCCTTAGTGGTCAACAGACCTTGGTGGCATTGAGCCTTGGTGGTCTACGAACCTTGGTGGTCAACGGACCTTAGTGGCATTGAGCCTTGGTGATCTACGTTACTTCAAATAAAAGTTTTGAATTATCCATGCAAATTGCAACCTATTGTGTACCATGGCTGACAACCGACTTTGCTACTGCTACTGCTACTACTACTCTTACTGGTGGTGCTGCTTCAGTGCTTCTATTGCTACTGCTACTTTTGCTGATAGTACTTCTTCAGGTGTTCTGAGTTCTAGGTACAGTCTACCTTCTTGCCCCCCCAAGTTTTTAAGCAGTAGGTCCTTGGACGTATCTGCTTGAAAACTATGTACGGTCCTTCCCAATTGGCAGACAACTTTCTTTCCTTTCGTGGCTGTGATGCACTTGCCCTCCTTAGGACTAGGTCTCCCTGATGGAATAGCCTCTCTCTCACTCTGGCATTGTAGTACTTGGTAGTGCGTTGTTGGTATGCTACGTTCCTTAGGAGTGCCTTCTCTCAGACCTCATCTATGAAGTCTAGGTTCGCCCGTAGTCCATCGACATAGGTGCGCTCGTTAAAGTGTAGTAGTCTGTGGGACATGGCGAGGACCTCTACTGGTGCCAGTGCCTCCGTACCGTATGCTAGGCGGAATGGGATTTCTCCTGTGGGTGTCCTTACTATGGTTCGGTATGCCCACAGGACGCTTGGTTGTTCCTCGATCCACTTCCCCTTGTCTCTTTCTAGCCTTTTCTTGACCCCTTCTAGCAGTGTTCTGTTGGTCACCTCCACCTAACCATTGGCTTGTGGGTATGCTACCGAGACAGGCCGATAGTCAATGTTGTAGCTCCGACAGAATGCTCTGAATTTGAGGTTGTTGAATTACTTGCCGTTGTCTGAGACTAGGATCTTTGGCACCCCGAACCTGTAGATGACGTCATCGCGGATAAACTTCTCCATTTCATTCTCTATTATTTTGGCCAATGGCTTAGCCTCGACCCATTTGGTGAAGTAGTCTATAGCGACAACCAGGTACTTCCTGTTCCCTGATGCTGCAGTGAAATCGCCTAGGATGTCTACCCCCCACATGGCGAAGGGGATGGGGTTGAGGATTGATGTCAGTTTGGTGGCGGGTAGATGGGGTATTGGGGCGAACAACTGACATTGCTCTCACTTTTTGGCGTATTATATGGCTTCTTCTTGCATTAGTGGCTAGTAGAGCCCCTGGCGGAGGACTTTGTAGGCTTGGGCTTGTCCCCCATATGGCTTCCGTAAATCCCCTCATGGACCATTGGCAGGGAGTACCTCCCTCCCTTGGGCCCTAAGCACCGGAGTAGTGATGCTGTGACCCCCCTCTTGTATAGTACTCCATCAAGGATGGTGTACTTTGCAGCTCTCATCCTTATCTTCCTTGCCTCGACCTTGTCTTCTGGTAAGATGTCGTTCTGTAGGTAGTTGAGTAAAGGGTCCGTCCAGCTAGGCCCTTCCTCGATCTCATTGACCTGTTTCTCCTGATACGTTGGCTCATGCAAGATCTCGATGTAGACTGGACTAGCCAAGTTTCAGAGCTCATCATTTGCTAGCCTTGATAGGACATTAGCATTGGCATTCTCGATCCTGGGGACTCGAACCTCATGAACCCCTCGATCAACGCTCAACCGCTTGCTAGGTATGACTCCATTCGCTTTTCCTTCGCATCATACTCTCCATTCACCTAGTTCACCACAAGCTGGGAGTCACTCCGGACGGATAGGTGTGTTACTTGGATGGCCTTGGCTACCCGGAGTCTAGCTAGTAGTGCTTCATACTCTGCTTCATTATTGGATGCTTGGAAGGTGAATCAGAGAGCATACTAGATTCGAAATCCCTCGGGGCTGGTGAGTATGAAGCCAGCCCCACTTCCTGCTGCATTGCTCGAGCCATCCACGAACATCTCCCACGATCCTCGATCATGCTCCTCTGGTTCTGCTTCTAGTTCGACCTCTGATAGGGTGCATTTAGCGAGGAAGTTCGCCAAAGCTTTGCCTTTGATGGCAACCCGTGGTTGAAATCTGATGTCATGCTCACTCAACTCTACCGCCCAGGCTATCAGTCGTTCGGAGACGTCTAACTTGTGGAGTACTTTCTTTAGTGGTAGGTCGGTGAGTACTGTGATAGTGTGGGCCTGAAAATATGGTCTTAGCTTCCTAGCTGCAATTACCAGTGCATAGGCCACCTTCTCAATCCTTGTGTACCTAGTCTCTGCATCGATCAGAACATGGCTGACATAGTAAATGGGTCTCTGGACCTTACCCTCTTCTTTCAATAGCACGACGCTTACGGCGACTGGGGTGGCAGCTAGGTAGACCTGAGCTCTTTATTGGGCTCTAGTCGCCCAAGCAGTGGTGGGCTCTCCAGGTACTCCTTTAGTTCTTCGAAGGCCTTCTGGCACTCCTCTGTCCATGCAAAGTCTTTTGGACTTCGGAGGTTCTTCAACATCTTGAAGAATGGCAGGCACTTGTCTCCCGATCGTGACACAAACCTTGAAAAGACTGCGACCCTTCCATTCCGCCTTCGCACTTCTCTGACTGTCCAAGGGGGCGCCATCTCTTGGATGGCCTTGATCTTGGATGGGTTGGCTTCTATTCTGCGTACTGAGACCATGAACCCTAAGAATTTTCCTGACGCTACACCGAAAGCACACTTTGGGGGGTTTAGCCTCATCTGGTTCCTTCTCAGTACTGTGAATGCTTCCTCCAGGTCGGATAGGTGTTGGTGCGCTTGGACGCTTTTCACTAACATGTCATCCATGTACACCTCCATGTTACGCCCAATCTATTCCTCGAACATCTTATTGACCATCCTTTGGTAGGTGGCCCCTGCATTCTTCAGTCCAAATGGCATGACACGATAGCAGTAGTTCTCCTTGTCCGTTCGAAATGCGGTGTAAGACTCATCATCTTCATGCATGAGGATCTGATTGTATCCTGAGCAGGCGTCCATGAAACTCAGCATCTCATAGCCTGCAGTAGCATCAATCAATAGGTCTATCCTGGGCAACGGGTACTCATCCTTTGGGCATGCTTTGTTCAAGTCGGTGTAGTCGACGTACATTCTCCACTTTCCATTGGGCTTGGGTACCATGACTACATTGGCGAGCCAAGTAGGGAACTTCTCTTCTCTGATGAACCCCTATCGGCTTAACTTCTCGAACTCTTCTTTGATAGCTATTTGTCGATCGAGGGCAAAGTTACACCGCTTCTATTGGATGGGCTTCCTGGTTGGATCGACATGTAGCCGGTGTTCTGCTATGGACCGTGGTATGCTTGGCATGTCAGAGGTCGACCATGCGAAGACATCTATATTTGCTTGGAGTTGACGTCCAGGCTCATCTTTCTGCTCGTTGCCCAACAGTGAGCCAACCTGTACGACCTTGGAGGGGTCATCCATGCTGAGTGGCCATGGGACGAGGTCCTCCACTTACCTTCCTCTTCTTTCTGTCAGTTCATCTCTCTGGTCGCTGACCAGGTTCTCCATGTATAGTATCATCCCACGGGTATTACCATTGTTTTTCTTGATGAAGGTCACATAACACTCCCTTGCTTTCTTCTGATCTCCTAGGACCTCGCCCACCCCATTGTCAGTGGGGAACTTCATCTTCAGGTGGAGTGGAGACACGACTCCTCTAAGGGCTATCAAAGATGGTCGTCCTAGGAGGCCGTTGAATGACACCACGGACTTGACGACCATGAAGTTTACTATGATCGTCACTTGGTGAGGATGTACTTCGAAGGTGACGGGTAGCTCTATGGTACCCTTGATGGAGGCGGTGGCGCCCGACAATCCATGGAGGTAGGTTGGCTCTGGCTTAAGTTGATCGTCTCCGAACCCGAACTATTGGTAGGCTTCCAGGGAGAGTACATCTATTGATGCTCCTGTATCTATCAACACCCTGTGTACAGGTCGGTTGGTTACCTCCACCTGCACCACCAGGGCATCCTCATGTGGGAAGCTTAGTCCTTCCAAGTCTTCATCTGAGAAGGAGATCACTTTCTTAGACTTGGCTACCTTGCTTGGGCTCTCCGCTACTCCCACGAACCTGGCATGGGCTTTGGCCTTTTTAGTGGACTCTTGCCCTGGTCCTCTAAGTATGGTGAGGATGGGGGCTCCCTTCGTGCCACTAGGCTCAGCTGCATCCCTTCGCTCCTCTGGGCGGTCTCTCTCTCGATCTGTCCTTCTTTCTTCCCTTTTGGGTTCTTCTCTTTCTCGGTCACGACTTCTGTCTCCTTGACCCGAACGACCATCTCGTCTCCCCTTCACGTACTTGTTTAAGCTCCTTGCTCTTACAAGTTGCTTTATCTCCCTCTTCAATTGGTAGTAGTCTTCTGTATCATGCCCATTCTCCCTGTGAAAGAGACAGTACTTGTTAGGGTTACGCTTCTCAGGTCCGGCTAGCATGGGTCGTGGCCAATGGAGTAGGTCACGGTCTTAAATCTGCATAAGGATCTGAGACCTGATGGTGTTCAGTGGTGTGAACTTCTGAGTGCTTGCTCTTTCACTCCTCTCTGGACGACGGTCAGTCCTTCCCAATGGGCGGTCACCCTTCTTCTGTCGACGTTCAGTCCTCGACCTCTTACTCTCTTTACGGTCATCTGCTGCTGACCTCTTGTTGTCTTGTGGCTTGGCCTCGATCACCTTCTTCCTAGCCTGTAGTACTTCGGCCATATTGGCAAACTCATTGCATCGCTCTAGGAGCTCCTTCATAGTGTTGTTCTCATGACGTGCCAAGTCCTTGATCAGGTCCAGGTCTCTGATGCCTCCTGCCAAGGTTGCATGCTGGGTCTGGTCGTATAAATCTCAGACCTCCAAGGACTCCTTGGTGAGTCGGTTGATATACTCCCTGAGGGACTCCCTAGGGTTCTGTACCACGTTCAGTATATTGACTGTGGTCACTTCTTCTGCTTAACACTGCTTTGGAAGCAGGTAACGAATTGCTCGCACAGTTCTGCGAATGAACCTATTGACCTCAGTCGTAGTCTGGAGAACCAGGAAGTAGCTGCACCCTTAAGGGATGTAGGGAATGCTCTGCAGGAGACCACGTCCGATCCACCATATAGTGTCATCATACCATTGAAATAGTTAATGTGGTCATTAGGGTCCGTGGTACCACTGTGGAGTTCGAAGGTGGGTAACCTGAACCTTGAGGGGAGTGTGGTTGACATGATCTCTGTCGAGAATGGGTATTGCTCGGGTATTGAGTGCGTCTCATCCTTGGTCTATTTTTTCAACCCTTTCAGCTTCTAGTCCTGATCTCGATGTCTCTTGTCGAGCTCTTCATCCCATGTCTATCCCTCATGCCTAGCAGGACATTCTCCACGACCTCGTTCATGTCCTCTCCTTAAAGTCCCCCCGCCTTGAGTATTAGCGGGATGGTGAATGGTCACGTCACGATGAATCCTGGCATGATCGTGAGGGGCTTTCTTCACAGTCGGTCTGGCTCCGCCTTGGAATGTGACTTCCTCCTAGTCGACCTTGGAACACCGACCTCCTGATGGACCCTTCTGGGTTGGGTACAACAGACCAGTATGATGGTGTTCTCCCACGGTCTGATCGTACTGGAAGGTCCACTATTCTTCTGGGAGGTTGGGATGGCTCCCCTCACTGCCTCGTGTGCCTCTCTGACCTATCACCCCTGGGAGGTGATCTCCTAGGGCTCCGCTCCTGTTGAGGATCCGTCCTACGATGGTGGGATGTTGCACGCTGCCTCAGGTAGTCGAGGAAGAGTTATTTGTCATGGAGGATCTATTACTGCAAGTCATTGATCTGACCCACAATCGCTGGTGCGTTGGGGTCAGGTGTTGGCTCCACGACGGCTTCAGTGGCTACATCAGGGTTGAGGTCAATAACCCCAACTTGTTGGTTCTCGGGGACCTCCCTCTCCTGAGAGACATGGTCAGTGCCTCTGTGATGTGAACTCTCTGGAAGAGGTGATCCGTTCCCCTCCCTCGCAGCATTGTTGGTGGAGGGAACGATCTTTTTGCCTCGTGGTGCTATGGAATGGTTATGAGTACAAGCTAGTAGGTATAATGGTTAGCGTCGTTCCCGCAGACGGCGCCAATCTGTTGCGTCAAGAAATCGTCAGGCAGTCCTTCGGGTGCCGTAACTTGCAAAAGGACCAGGGGGTGACAAAGGAGACCGGTGTGGTTCCGGCCTAGGACTGTCTGATGCCAAAGTCAGATCTCGTAAGCAAACAGATGAATAATAGTATTCAAGATGAGTTAAGATGTCCCTTGATGGGGTTGAGTACCTTTTCTTTTATAGTAGAGCATGGCGGTGTGGAGAGTCCTGGTTGATAGTAAGTAGTCTTCGTAGTTGATAGAGTCCTTGAGTGGCAGGGTTCATCTTTGATTGGTTGTCTTCCCGTGAGACGTAGTGTCATGATAGACTTGGTTTCCTTAGTGGATAGACCTATCTTCGTGGTAGATGAGGTTCCCGGTGTATGAGTCCGTTCAGACTACGTGACTAATAGGGTGTGGCCTAGAGTCCTTTGTGACCTGTCTTGTTGATGGTGGTGGTGGTCACCATGTTCAAGCGAGACTGCGCCCAGGGATGACTGCACCCGAGGAGATCCACGCCCGGGGTCTTCAGTCCGCGCCCAGGGATCAGTCCGCTCCCGGGGTCTTACGGTCCGCGCCCGAGGTGCGTGGTCCGATTTGGGTTGAATCCCTCCTTGGTTGGCCCTATTTGGTTCTAGTCCTGAGTTGGCCCTCCTTCTTGGGTTAGGACATATGGCAGTCCCTGATTGGTCAGGGTGATTTTGGGTTTATCACCTCCTGTTTCTTTTTTCCATGTTTTTCACCCTTTTAGGCTATTATAACTTTAGGGGTATTTTTATAAATTTCCATTCACAAAATGACCCTTGTTTATTTATATTATTCCTGATGTCCTACATGTTTTTCATCATGTTTAAAATGCTTATATTCATGTCTACCATGCTTGCCATGATTTCCATGCTCTATATTGCCGATCTCTATGCTTTGATGCTCTAAATAGCAATTCTGTAATTTCAAGCATGTTTAGTATAGGAATTACATTCCCATATTACCTTGTATGCTTTACATTCCAGTATACTAACCGTGCAGGGTAAAGTTGGATCAAGGTATGTCATCCATCCATCCTTCCTCTTTTGTGATTTTGTGTGTAAATTCCTAGCATTCTTGTTTATATTAATGTTGGCTCAACCCAAGTAACATGCAACCTAGGGTAGAATTCTGGTTTTACCAGGTGGACCAGGGTACCTAACACCTTCCCTGGGCCGCAGCCTGACACAAAACCAAACCTTTGGATTGGATCAGTTCCAATCGGAGTTTTATTTTTAGCATGGGTTCTAGACCCTAATCTAGGTGGCGACTCCTTATCAGTAAGACCCCGAGGTCTGGTTTACCCCCAAAATCCTCCACATGGACCTCACTGTTGATTATACATTCTATTCTTTATCATCTTTTACTGATGTATGTCATTATCTATGTTCCATACATTTAGGCTCTCTTTGCATCAACTTCTATCTTTACGTTCTTGTATACTGACCCTTTATTTACAACAAAACCTTCGAGTATTTTTCCTTACCTTCCCAATACTTTAGTTTTTAATTTTCTTTGTACTTTAGTTCATTACCCGAAAAGCATGTCACACACAAGCCTAACCAAGTAATAGAAAGATTAGCTTAACCAGGCGAACTGGAGTGCCTAATACCTTCCCTGTACCGTAACTTGACCCGTACCCAGACCAATAGACCGATCAGTCTCCAAAGGGCATCACTAGAAAGTCAATTTTACATTATGAGTCCTAGACCAACCTCCTCTAGGTAGCAACTCCTACACACATTATCACCTCTCTCTCTTCTCCCCAAAAAGATGGAACGAGGTGAAGGGCACATGACGGTACCCTCCTACCCCCTTTCAACATTTCATCACCCTGCTATACACACCACACAGGATGTCATCACCCTTCCATGGGATGTCACTGTCCTCACAGCATGTCATTACCCTACTATAAACACCTCATTTTGTCATTCCCCCTAGAAGCTTCCTATGTCGATTATGAGCATCATCCAAGACGTTGAATTGATGTATCTGTAGATGTAGCATAAGTTTGCACTTTCCAAACCCGTCCACAGATCGTTCACCTTAGGGGTGTCAATTTTAGGCCCGCAACAACAGACTCGATCGGGAAAAACTGAGACCGGCCCAGACAGTTTATTAAACGTGTTAGGCTTGAGCTTAGGCCAAATAACAGTCAGTTATTCCCAGCGCATGAGTCCAGCCTAACAGTCGCCCTGACTAATAGCCCGACCCAACCTGACATGTTTACAACTCGTTTATAGTCCTTTTTGCTCAGCCCAACTTGTTTAAAGCCCGTTTATGCCCCAATTATGGCCCATTTTATAACCCGTTTAGAGGTAAATATGTCATTAGCCCATTTAAGGCCCTAATGCAGGCCAGTATATTCCGATTAAGGACTGGTACCCAACCAACTGTTTATAAACGGGACCATATCAAATATATGAGGCACGATTAATTAAACTGGTTCGATCACGGTGCGAGGTTAAAGTAGGGAGGCCTGGCACGACCGATTAACACCCCTAGTTCACCCTCAATACCCCTTAGAGGGAGAAAAAAAAACCCCCCGTTAGTACCTATTGGAGCCAAAACCAGAGCCCATGTACACTCCAAAGCACCCTTAAAAAAGCTAGCCCCATTCCATACACCTTTAGAACCATCCTGACCAGCACAGAACTAACCCATGTAACTCAAGAAGCCCTGTTGACACCCATACCTAGAGCCGACATTGAAAGGCCCCGAGTCGACATCGACCCATTCCCCTTAAATCTCAAACATAATCCTTTAAATTTCTATTTCCCATCGACATTCAGACCTTTCATACCAACACCTGACACATCCTTGCTGATGTTGACAATTGTTCATCTAAAGTAGCTCAATGTCGACCTACCCCCTCAATGTTAACTCGACCTCACTTCTATGTCGATTGTGGGCAAATCCGAGACCGCAGATCTTGCCATATTTCGCTTCGATTTCACTTCCTTTCACACCCAAGCCTATACTTGGAAATTTGGATGCTAACTTTGGCTCTCTTAGGCCCCAACAACTCCTCCATTGACAACAAACCACTTGCCCACACCTCATCTGCCATAACTTTGACCAAACACCCACTATCGATGCACAAACAACCATTTCAATACTTCACCAACGAGCCGGATCAAACCTCACCACCGTGCACAAATTTGGGAGTACACACACTCCCTCTCACATTGAGGAGGATCTTTGGATAATTCTCTAAGTCCTTACTTGGCCTTTGAATCCTAGTCTTCAGTTTTTGACTTAGAAACACCTCTACTTTGTGGTTTTCGAGTTCCACGACGAAGTGTTATCCAATAGAGAATTAGAGCAGCCCAAACTATTGGTGATCCGGGCTCCTTGCTGCTAATGGGGGTTAGAGGTTAGGTCAGGGATGATCATTGTTCATCGGGGTCTGACTCTGGGTGGCTTTGGTGGATACGACACGGGCCCCCTCATAACAATTGAGGTTTCACTATGGTGATAATATAAGTGACCCACAGTGTCTCCTGAGTTGTTATAGTAGCATATACCCATTGACTTAAATTGTGTGATAAGTGGAAAATGGATAATAATTATATGCATCATGGACTATATGTGAATTGCTTATATGTGCATTCCCCATCCCCTCGTGGGGCTTAGTGGAGCTTATCCCTTTGTGCACACTTTTTTTAGTTGTTGATGCAGATGATGATTATTTTACGAGTCTTGAGGTTCATCCTTTGGACTATGTTTCTTTTGACACTAAGGACTGGAGGTTGTGACAAGAGAGCACAGCAATGGCTGTCCTCGTGATGACTGTGCCTACGAGGCACCTTGAGTTGGGACTTGATCCCTTTTTGTTCCTTTTGGGGCCTTGTGCCTTTGTATTTTAACATTTTAGTGTTACACAAGTATATTTGGGTAGTCATATTATGGTTAGTGGGATTAACTTTTAAACTCTATTATGTATCTTTTAGTCAGTTGAACATGTTGTAAATAATAGTTAAACGCTTCCGATAACTTTTGACTCTTTTGGAAATGTAATATTTTTCCCCTGCTGCACTCTGATATTATTGTGATTTAATATTAGTTTATGATTGTGATTCGGGACACTGCATTGTGATCCTGATAGTGTTATGGGATGACACATGTCGTCCTAGTCACACTCTTTATTGTATTATACTCCTTGTCGGAATGGGGGCGTGACAAAAAATTACCAAATTTTTAGTCCAGGCCACCCAAATCTTCTGGGTCGGGTAACCTGGTCGACCGGCTCCTATGTACTGGGTTTTAAAATCGAGCCAAGGGCTCATTCTCTCTTGTTGTATCCTTTTGTTTAATACTCCAAAGAGCTCCAATTGACTTCCAAGCTTGAGGAAACTTCATCTAAGGCTTCCTAAACACAGTTTAAAGATTAAAGCTCATTTCTAAGGATCTAAATCTTCTTTGGTGAGATTTTTAACTCATCTTTCTTTTTCTCTTCTCCAAGTTGTGAACTTTCATCTTTTTTTTTTCAGCATTCCTCTTCTTTCTCAAGTTCTCTCCCATTTTTGCTTTGTTTTGGGTTTTAGTTTGTTGTTTTAGTTGATGTATTAGATTGCCTTAAGTATTTAAACACTCCAAGGTTTCCTTTAAGTAGAAATGTTACTTAATTAAAGGTTTATGAGCATTTTGAAAGTTTTTCTTTACTCCACATGCCCATGAACTATTTGACATAATGCTTGACCTAACTTTAGTGACTTTTATCATAAAATTTCAAAGATTTGGACCCATCAAATTGCATGTTTAACCCAAATATGTCCTAATAAGTTATTCGTGTTTATTAATTTTCCTCTCTCTATCTATTCAAATTTTGGGAAGGTCCATTGCTGTCCTAATGCACGTAAGGTGTTTGATAAAATACTTGAACTAGCACCACTAGGTGTTTCATTATAGTATTCCTAAAATTCTTTATACTTCTCAATACTTAGATTTTTTTTATAAGCTTTCTTGTATGACCATCATTTTTTTGTTTAGAAAGTTCCCTCCTAATGATGCTTGGCTTGTTTTGAGGTTGATCACTGTCAACACACAGATTTCCTATACTAGTTATCCACTTTCACGAAACTTCTATGAACCCTTATTAATAATTTAGGTTATTTTGGATTTGATTGGTTTTTTGTTTTATATATGAATCCTAGGCCTTAGGTAAGCCTAGCTTAATGATTTCAAATGCTATTTATTTACTTCCACACATTTCCTATGGTCTCTTGGATTATTTTCATAGGGATTTAGTCACCAATGGTGCTGTACTTTTTTTGGTTTAATTCCAATGCATTTTCCCATTAAAATAGGCTAAATCCTTAAAATTTCTATTTAAGATTTTGTTGTACTTTATTTGGCAGCCCCATTTGAGCTTTGTTTAAGGCTATATATGCATCTATCTTTGTTAAACTCCTCATTATTGGCCTATCCCTGGTCTTAGGCTTATCCATATTACTAGATTTTCCCTTTTTATACATTTACATGGTTTTTCATGAGTTCTCTTTACTTCCTTGTGTAGGGTTTATAGTCCTTCATTCTCTTAACATTTTATACATTGTTTTTAACCAATCTTTCTATTCTTATATATCCTAATAAACTATTATAGGTTCTTTTCACCTCTTTTGCTGAATTGAAATTCTTTATTATTCTCCTTGTTGTAGGCTATAAGAAATGGGTAATGAGAATGAGGGTCTCTTCCTCCCATACGACAACTTTTGGTTTACTAGTGAGGAAGAAGAAGATCGGTTTGTAACTCACTTTGGGGGTAAACCAATCGAACTAGAGCGTAGAGTAATAACTCAGGACTTGGAATTTTTTAGGATTCAAGAGAGGTTTGAGAATCTAGGATGGGGTCCTATACTAGAGCTTGATGAACTATGCTACCTTAAGCTAGTGAGGATTTTCTACAACAACCTAAGTTCTACCCATGAAGATGGAGAGTTTGTTCTTAAGAGTTACATGAAGGGAGTAACTATCACCTTCAATACAAATCAGTTGGCAACAATACTAGGGGTTTCCAATGGATATAGAGGAGGGGGAAGAGGAAGGACATGAGATTGAGTTCAGGGTTGAAGAACCGTAGGTGGAAACACAGGGTGGCTTCCAAGGAAGTATTCAGCCCCGTGTCTTTGCTTCACATGCAAATGCATCTACTTCTTCTGCTCCACTTCCTACTAATGAGAACCAGAGGTGGAGCCAACTCATGGACCGTCTTGATTCCATAGAGAGATTGGTGAGATAGGGAATAGACCAAAATAGAGGCCGCAGTCCAACTTACCAATCGCTTATTATTATTTTGTTTTTGAAAGAATTTTGTAATCAACGGTGTGTACTGCTGAATTTTATCATTAGTTTTTAGGTTTTGATGTAGTTTCTTTCCTCTTATGTTTTATAATCCTACTTATTGTATCCACTCCCCCCCCCCCCCCCCCCCCCCCACCTCTTAACCCCCCCCCTTCCCCTTTTTTTTTTACTTTTTTTTTTTTATTTTCCCCCTTTTCTCCTTTCTTTTCCTTTCCCCCTTTCTCCCCCCCCCCCCCCCCCCACATGGTTTATTGCATACATCAATACATAATCCATTTCATAACAATTATCCACGATATATGAATCAACAACCAATCATTCTTAACAAAAGTAATCCATAGGAAATTAGCATTTCGTATCAAATAATTTTAGCAAGCATAATAACCATGTAGTATTAATAGTATTCTAATTAAACACACATGGGATCCTAGAATTAGTATTAGATTATATGATCATAGCATAAGAAACCAGAATTAGATGTTACTCATAGTGCATGTAAGAGTATCATACAAATATAGGCAGCAATGTATGAAACACACTAAAAACAAATCAAACCCCACTCACTTTAAGCTTTGGAAAGAGCCATGCAATTAGAAGAGGTTCTTCAACTTAAAGAGATGATTCAAGGCAACCAAAAGGCCCTAAAAGGATATTACAGAGGGTTAGAATAGGTCATATAGGATATGCATCCAAACTCAGCCCAAACTGGGCCAAAGATGACAGACCTGGATCTTCAGGCCCTGCCCAAATCCGGTCAACCAGCCCTGACACTTCGGGTCCTTGACAGAACCCAGAATTGCAGGATTTTGGCTGAGTTTGGAGCCTAGAATTGCAGGATTTTGGTTGAGTTTGGTATCCAAACTCAAGGTAATTGATTAAGGGGCTTGGGGGAGATGGTGCATACATAAATCTAGATCAATTGCGTCCAATTGCATGTATAATCAAAGGATTACACATGCAATGGCATACCAAAACAGAATTTGCAAGAATAAAGAGGAATTGAGCAATTGAGTTAGAGGACTCAAGAACACTAGCATATAGGCTAAATTGATGTAATTCAAACAGGATTTACAATAAAATTCAGAATTAGAACTTACTTATGGATGGATTAGTATGAGAATTAGAAGAAACTTGAAGTATGCAAGCCTACAAGAGTCATCAAGCTAAAACCCCTCTCCTAGCTTCTTCTTCTCCTAACCGATTTAGTTATAACGCTTTGAGAAATGAATTCTCAAAGCCAAATCTTACTTATAAACATAGCTCTTAGGGCATGTTTAGCTAGGGACCAAATAAGAAATGAGTTTTAGGAATTTTATTCATTTGATTCAAAGTGGGTTCCGATGCCGTAATTGAAAAATTACGTATCGGGTGTTGTTTGGATAACACGGACACGAAACACGGGGTCTATCACACCTCAGAATGACTAGACCTAGTGGGGCCCATGACACCAGATCTAACTAGGAATCTGCAAGCAAAGCTTAAATAGTTTGATTAAAAACATATTATGCAAGGATCTTAAACATTGATGAAGTTTAAAACTCCAAACCTAACATAGTAAAACCATTCCTTAGATCCATAACAAGATAATTATCAGAGTCATAGCAGGACATCAAATTAAAAACCATTAAACTTAAACCCATTCATTGGGTGGTAACACTATTGGCATCAACCCTGTTTAATACAGTCATCCATAAGAAGTACAATTCTTAAACATCTATAATAAAATGTTTAAATATGCATATCATAAACCTTAGCTAAACTTCTAAGAATAGCAAGGTTCCCTTCAATCCAAGTGATCCTGCTCGATCACGATTCTCTTTCCTTTGTCTTTGGCTCCTTTCTCTGTAAAAATATTTATGATAATGGAATGAGCTTGACAACCCAGTAAACAAGATAAACAATCATTCATAATTAAACATACTATTTATTTTAATCAAAACTAGGGTAACATGCATCTTTCATTATTTTCACCTTTCTTTATATCGTTCACACGATACTTGTTTAACATTCTTAATCTTAATCTCTATTCCTCATTGGAAATAGTTTCCTTTCTTATCGGACCATGTCTTGGCTAAAGCCTCAACGCCTCTCTAAGTTTTTTGTGTCGGGTCATGTCTTGGCCTTAGCCTCAATGCCTCTCAAAACACCATTAATTACCATTCCGAGTCATCCATTTACTTAGGCTACATTTTACATTATTTCTTAAACATTTGACTTCCATTATGTATATATGTACCTTTCCCTTAATCACTCTTAGCCCTATTTTGAACATGTGAGTAATACATAGGAGTATAACATAATTGCGAGGCACAACATAAACATAAATATTCAATTCACATGCAACGTTCATAAACCATCATCATGCATCTATCTCAATCATATTCTCGATTGTACATATAATACTAATTATCATTTTTCTCTATAATCAAATAAAACTTTCACTTCCATTCTAACATACATATCTTCATATACTATGCATACAAAAATTTATAAGTTGCATAATCACACTCATTCATTTGTTTATTTGATCATTCAAAAATACATTTATTTTATAACCATAAATTTTAATATGATCATGTATCATTACTTACCTTCCAACGCTTCCCAATATTTTCAACTTAGATCCAATCTTTGAATGGCCCTAAGGGTCATCAAATTAATCCATTTTTATGTTATTCCTGGTGTCCAAGGACTAGCCAAAATATAGAACAAAGTTGTATAAATATTTTTTGAAAAATCACATTTTCAATATTTAGGACCATTCTGTCCAGGGAAAAATATAGCATGAAATCCGAAATTGAAGAAAATTCATGAAAACTCATTCCAACATTGGGGATTTCACCTAAGTTCCCAAGCATGCTTTCCATCATTAATACCCATCAAATTAAGCTTCCAAATTCACTTAGAAAGCTCTAACTTATTATAATTTGATCAATTAATGAATCAAAATGAGATACCTTCTTCTCAAATGGAAGACCCCCAAATTTGCATGGTTTTTCACTTGATCCATTTTTCAAATCAAGAGATTCCTTCAAATCAACATAAATATAACTTCCTTACAACCTAAACAAAGGTTTAAACAATCAATTTTCTAGATCTATACTTTTAATTCAAAGATTAAAACTAAAATCAAGTTTATTTACCTTTAGATTTCAAGTAGGAGATTGCTCCTTCAAATCAAAGCTTAAATCCTTCAATTACATCCCTAAACTTGTTTCAATCATTTTCAATTTCACCACAAAAACCTTCAAATCTTTAATCCAAAGTAAAATCCACTTCTTCTCTACTTTTCTCTCTTTCTCTTCTTTAGCTAAGTGAAGAGAACTAAAAAATGTGAATTTTCTTCTCTATAAGGATTATATATAATCCATGACACTTTGGTAAATATCAAGTCTCCATTTAGAAATACCCCAAAAAATCATGTCAAAAACCTATGCCCTAATCCTAACATCCAATAGTGCTCAAAGATAAAAATATCTAGCTAAAGTCTTTTAATTAAATACCCTTAGTTTCATTGTTAGGTTAAAAGTAACTCAACACCAAATTTACTTAAATTAACTCAAGCTAAATTCACTTAAATTAACTCAAATCAAATTCACTTAAATTAATTCAAGCCAAATTCACGTAAATTAACTCAAACCAATTGCACTTAAATTAACTCAAGTCAAATTCACTTAAATTAACTCAAGGTAAATTCACTTAAATTAACTCAAGCTAAATTCACTTAAATTAACTCAAGTCAAATTCACTTAAATTAACTCAAATTCATAAATGAAATTAGCTCAAACCAAATGAACCTAAATGAACTCAAATTCACAAATGAGCCCAAAATCAAACACATTACATACTAGGCCCATAAATAAAATAAAAACCATGGGCTTTAAAAGAAAATCTCATAGGGCCCATACCTAACCATTAATCAATAATAAGCCCATGAACCATTTTAACACAAGTAAAAATCATAATTACAAGAGAATTCTTATCAAAATCAAGCAATATCATATAATAGAATTGATCTCCTTCCATCCAGTCCAGTCACTTTATAAAATAAACAATAAACTAATGTTAAGAGAGTACTTGGGTCGGGGTATTGCAGGGTCGCCAGCAAAATTAGGATGTGCGAGGCTCGTAAGGTAAAATTGGATATCAAGCCAGCATGGCCAGTCTATAGTGGCAGTCCAATGAACACAGCCAATCGACTCGGATTACGAATGATAGGAATTTGGCTTTAATAATTGGAGAAGATTTGTACCTAATGGTCGGCATTTGAATTAGGCTCGATTTAGAGGCGGGTTTCACAAAAATACCCAATATGTAATATAATAGTAAATAAATATAGTTAAATGAAATACAAGGTCGGGCTGAGCCCGAGGCTTCAACCCTGGCCCCGACTCAGGGCTTGAAAAATCCAACCTAGCCCACCCTCAGGGTTGAAAAATCCATCCCAGGCCCTATTCAGGCTCAGGGCGGCCAAACTTACACCCCTAATTCCACCCTTGTGGGTAGAGCATTTTTGTTACAGTTTGGCCTAACTCTAACCTGAACCAAACCAGAACCCTGATTGTATTTTCGGAACCCGAGGTCATAACCGCCAATAACTTATGGTGTATTGACTAGATAGTTGTTCGAGAAGAAGGAACCCTAGAAACGAAGTTTCAATTGTTGGCAAAAAGACGAATACCTCCCCCATGTGACTGCAAGGTCCATCATCAGATGTACCAATCATGGTAGGTAATCCCTTTTTGGTTAACCCTAGCTGTGTATTGAGCATATTTAGCTTGGAAATTATGTTGATGGAGTTAGGGTGCGAAGACATCAATAACCGGGGGTGATCCGACAGTAATTCAACAAGAAACACACTCTGGTCAATGTGGATCAATCAATCCCATCGACCAGTGCTGTTGTGCTGTGTAAATTGAGTTCTGAGAGTGTGGGGCCCGGTGTCGCGAGTCGGGGATCTCATTGTCGTGTCTCAATTACCTAGTAGGATCACTTCCCAGACAATGTAGGTAAGCGGGACCTGCGAATCGACCTGTGTACATGAAATCGGTTTAATAATCAATTTTTGACAAACAAGCCCCCAACCAACCAGACCCTAAGGCATTTTCTATATAACCAAAGCTAAGCTCTTAAGCCTATTCTACTGTTCAAATCGTTGGAAGGAAAGAAGGAAAAGAAGAGGAGAAGAGCGAAGAGGGAAAGACGAAGAAGTAGAAGAAGGATAAGAGGCCTAGACTTCTAATTAGGTAAGAGACCTCATGTCCCTTTGTTTCTTATTCAATTTTGTATAATTCCATAGGTCTCATGCTGAATCTGATTTTTCATCTATTGATTAGCTTGGGTGTGTGGGATCAAACTTGAAATCCATTCTCTTGCTTCCAATTTCAAGGTAAACATCCAACTTAGTCAATTTTCCCATCTTCTAATTCTTCTTAGGCATAAAATTAATTTTATTTTCAGATTTAAAAGTTGGAAATTGTTATCTACCAAGCTTGTTTATAAATTAGTTAAGAACTTATGATTTAGAACCCAATCACTCCATGCATGTCTAATCCAAAACCATTAGTTTACACCTAAACCTATTTTGACTTAAATTCTAGCCGAACCTCATCCTGCATGTAAGAATCAAGCATTTAGAAATAAATTTCAACCATGTATGACTGATTTGATAAACTTAAACCGAAACCCACCATGCATGGATGATCCCATCTCTAATTCGCAAAATTCCCATCATTCTTGACTCAATTCTGATGCTAATCACTTAATTGGGATGGTTAAACATCATCCTTAGGATCAATTGAGTGAATCCAGGCTTAAACCCCCCCCCCCAAAACCCCTGTTTTCCCCTTTGATTTTACTGCTGCAAAATCTTTGGTCGATCAGGATCGACCACTCACACCGACCAAAGTTGCTGTCAAGCCATTTTTTGTTTTAAAACCTAAACTAACCTAACCCTATGAGCATCCTAGGGCCCTACCTTCACTTAAACACAATTTAACTCATATGTATGACTTGTCAACCGTAGAATATAACCGATCGATCGGTGAGACTTATCGGCAACCACTACGAGAACCAATTCGATTACGCGATCGTATATATAGAAAGATGAGTGGGGATAAGCATTGATATTCTTTTAGAGTGTTTGTTTAATTTCTTATTGTGTGCTATTCATGCATGAATGATTTCTTTTATACATGTTGTTAGAATTCAATTTGTTAAATTATATTTCATTCTTGTTGCTATATATGTTGTATGAAATTGAAAATTGGTACAGTTGGGATGTTGTGGTGTTGGTATGCATGCCAAAACAATACTAGATTAGATGCCGTAGCTGGCTTGGAAATGAGGTGTGTGGTGGCCCGTAGTATGGGATGCGGTTGGCACCACTCAACTCATACTATTTCATATAGAGAGCATTTGGTTAGGATTGGACACTCCCGTATGCTACAACCCTTACCAATAGGGGTTTAGGTGTTGGGTAGTCATAGCTCTTTACTGGCTGAGGAGTTGTCATCTACCCAGGGTAGAGTTGACTATAACTATGGGGGTCTGCCAATGGGTGTATGCGATGCCATGACCTGAGCGGGCTCTAGGGTAACATCTAAGGTATCAACATGGTGAGGACGAGAAGAAGTGGTGTTTGTTCCCTGAGTTGTTGTTGTAGCATAAACCTAGGGAATTAGTCATTGATGTTATGTGGTTAAGAGATTAAAATTGAACTAGTGCATTTAGGATCATATGCTTTGCAACTGCTTGTGTGGTTTATCTTCATTCATTGGGCTCAGTGGAGCTTATGCCCGTGGAATTTCTCTTTTTAGATGATCATGCAGATGGATGTTTTGCTACTGGGGAGGATTGTTACGAGCCGGGAGCTGAAGGTGAAGGTGTCCATGCTGATATGGACCCCGATGGACATGGTCCCGATTGTGCATGTGATTACTGTAGTCTTTTTCTGAGAGATATGATGGGTTGAAAACTCTTTTCTTTTTTATGTTTTTACAACATTTTTTTGGTGGATAAGGTTCCACTGTAAATATTAGTTAGGTTTGCAAGCTGCCCTTTTGCCCAGTTGTGGTGTAATACAGGCTATGAGAACAAGAGAAAACAATGTAGATATAACTTATCTTATGAATTTTATCTTTTCGTGCACTCTGATCAATGTAATATCTTTATCTTTGATAATGGTGTGTGTTTGTGAGATGTAATTACTACATTTGGATCTTGGATGTATTTGGATACTTCGGGTGTCCGGGTCACTTTACCGGATCCTTCTAGGGCTCGTGTTCTAGGTGACGGTTTTCCTGGGGAGTCCCAAGTGTGTTCCATGTGAGCTTAAGATTCCAATCTCAAAGTATCTTGGTTTTTACAACCGAATTTTGTCTTGGTTAGTGCCCTTTCCCCAACCTCCAAGCGGGTTAAAACAAAGGATTAACCTCACTAGAATTGCAATCCGCCCTGGCCCTTGGCCCCTGCCCCCCCCCCCCCCCCTTAGTTCGCCTCAAAACCAAAGGGAATAGTGGAATAGAGAAAGTTATGGGGGCCTTCGTCATGTTCGTGGCTATGTGCGTATCATCTACGGGTTTTACGTGACCGTCATCTAATGGTGACCGTGGCTCCTGCACCTAGGGGTGTCAATGCCAGGCCCGCACCGGCAGACCTGACCCCACCCGACCGCATAAAGACCGAACCGAACTGACCCGATTAATAAACGTGTTGGGCTTTAGCCCGACCCATTTATAAATGGTCGGTCCCGGTGCTGGAGGTGACACCGTCGGGTGCCCCGACCGGCCCACCCATTTAAAACCCCGACCAAGCCCGACCTCTTTGCCCCGTTTAAGCCCGACCCTCTAAGGCCGATGTATATTACCTATTCTACCCCCAAGCCCAAGGCACGACCATGTCTAAAGTCTAAACGGCCAAAAGGCCCAACTAACTAAGTAACCATTAACCATTTAACCCTAATTAACCTTCCAAATTCCACCTTTTTATTGCTTTTTTCTATTCAGTCTCGGCTGTCTTGCAAAGTCAAGATTTAAGTCTCTGTGTCTCACACGGCAACCCTACTTAACCTTTCAAATTCCAGCTTATTTTTTTTCTTTTTCTATTCAGTATTTCAGTCTCTTAAAGTCAAGTTTCAGTCTCTGAGTCTCACACAGCAAAGGGAGAGAAGAAGAAGAAGAAAGAAGGGAGAGAAGAAGAAGAAGAAGAAGAAGAAGAAGAAGAAGAAGAAGAAAGAAGTGAAAGGTACCATAATAATGAATCTATTATTTTTTTATGAAGAATCTATTATTTTATAAGCAATGGGCAAAGGACCATGGTTTGAAATTGAAAAATTCTACCCACACCGTTTAGTGTCCATTTAGTGCCCGTTTAGAGTTAAATAGGCCATTAGCCCGACCGAGGCCCGTTTAAGACCCGTTTCCCTTGAATAAGGTTGCCTCGATTAAAGATCGAACACCGACCGACCGAAATTAAACAGTACCATGTTCGTCCAATGCAAGTCCGAACACCTAAACGATCGGACACGATGCAGCCTATAAAATTGGTGAGGCCCGTCTAGGCCCGACCGAGACTGATCGAACCCGGCCGGTTGACACCCCTACCTGCACCTAGACACTTGAGCACGTGAAAGTACCACCCTACCCCCAAAAAAAAAAAAAAATCTCAACCCAACTCATTCCCGTGCATGTACGGGAATATTATGCATGCGTGCCGAATCGTTGGGAAACTCGAGTTCGGGAACCCTCCCCTCTACTACTGAGAATTTTTATCCTCTCAATTTGCCTGATATATATACCATATGCCAAACCTAGGTGGATGTTCATTAGGCCATACGTTAGGAGCCGGCCTTATCGAAGTCCTCTGCCCTGACGAGCATCGACGCTACTGGAAATCTCCGCTGTCGTAACTAGTACCGGCGCCGCCCTTGTCACTTGCTTGCTGTCAACCCGCCTAGTTCCCTGTTATATTTATCCACTCGACAGCCGTTTCAATTCCAAATAACTATACGAGGGAACACGGGAGAGGAGAACCGCGAACCCTGAAAACAGTGGTTCAAGTGATCGACACCATCGTCTCGTCCAGATTCCGTTGGAGCTTTGGGAACACATTTCGCCAATACAACCATGACTTCTACCATAGGTGTGTCGTCCATTTACCAGACGCTGTCATTTGAACTTTGCAGAAAAAAATCATCTGTTCTTTCTCTACCTGTGTCTGAGAAGCTTCACTGTTTTGGAGGCTTAAAGTCCTCCAACAAGAGCTTCGAAGCTGCTGCTTCTTGTTCTCTGAGAAGCCTAAGGGATTCAAGGCCTGTTCCTCAGTTCATTCCTTATGCAATTGCCACCCCGAACTCGGTCTCGAGTGGACATGCTTTTAAAAGTTTTGGCGGATTCTCTCAATCCCAGAAGACTCTGGAAGTGAAAGATGAGAACGACGACTACCCACCCGAAACACGTCGGGTTGGGGGCGAGCAAGGAGGAGAAGACGAACTTTCCGTCGCCAATTTGGGTCTACCAGCGCAGCTGGTCGAGTCCCTTGAGAAACGAGGGATTACACATCTCTTTCCCATCCAAGTAAGACTGTTCAGCGAACTTTCCTTCCTTTTTCCTACCCTCTTTTTCAATCTTTCAGGTTTTATCTATCGCTCCACGATATAATTTTTGAATACTTTCGGTAGAGACCGCAAGTTAGTGCCATGACCAGTTGACTACATACCCACCGTCACTATGTACAGTCTTAGAGAAGTGAATATACAACTCTGAAGGGACAATGTACAGTTGACCTAATTGTTCTATTTTCCAATTAAATTAGAAACCAATCGTTAGTAAACCGTAGTCTTACATACAATTCTGAATTCTCTTCAGACTATTGCTGTGTTTAACTTGTGGAGAGTTCTTGCTTGGGTGCCTAGGAGCTGACTTGGGAATGGCTAATTCCGCTGGCTGTTTTGGAATGATATTTCTTCTTCTTCTTATCGTTGTTGGCCATCGTTGTTTTTATTATCACATTATTCGTAACTGTTATGATTGTTGTTGTTGCTGTTAGGAACAAGTTTTTATTGTCAGGTATGAGTTCACATGACAATGCAGCTGGCAATCAAACTTTGTGGGCATATTGTCCATATCAACCACTAGTTATTATTGTTCATATTTCATCTGAATCATAAAAACAATAAAAGGTTTTCTAATTATCGACTAAATTTTTTTTAAAAAAATTTCTCAGCCTTAATATTAGAGTTGTGAACCTTGGAAGGTATAGGAGTACCCTTAATTAAGAGTAGGGCTGGCGTTTTTTATCACTAGAGCATAAATTGGACCTTAATATCTTTCGTAATTATGGTTTGAAAATTGATTGAGGATAGTCAATTTTTTTTGGATTCATTTGAACAACTTAAAATACATTACTAGAGTGAAATACATGGTGAGTCAGACAAATGGATATGGGCCACTAAATTCGATGGATGGCCAATCCGGAGGATGCTCTATCTATCCAGTTATTGCACAAGCCAATGAGCCATCTACATGCATAAATGGCAATAGGACAAAGAACCTATCTTTGTATGCCAAATTAGGTTTTATTGTTGTTAATATTAAGATTATTGTTATTGTTGTAGGTATTAATATTATTTTGAGTAACTACATGGTGGGGGGTAGGTTGGATGAACTCTAGATTCATAATTACACCCTCCTAATAGGATCTTAAGAAATCCCTAAACCAGAAATTAGGTCAACTAATAAAGTCAAAATCAACCTTTGTAGATGGGGCTCAGATTCTGGTCAAAGATGGGATGATGTTAGGATAATAAAACCCCAAAGTACTGCAATGATTCAATGGTGAGATTGAGCACAACTACCCATACAGTAAAATCTGAACTTGAAAAACCAGAATTTAGGAGATTTTCAGTCACCATAAAACAGAGGCTCTGATCAGCCTTAAAGCTTGGTCCAAATCCTCTTGGGTGGCCCTTAGATGCCCCAAAACATGGGAGAAATCTGATGGTCAGATTCTCCAATACAGTCAGTCCGCAAAAGTGGCCCAAAAAAGGGCTGCCACTAGGTTTATCTTGGTGATTTCTTGCTGTGAGTTTGACTCCAGCAGTAACAACACAATATTCAAAGGAGATGAAAGTCCCTCTCTATCTCAGGTTAAATCGAATTTCAGCTAGCACACAAACAATAGATGATAACAATACTTACTTGAGAAGGAAAACAGAACATAGAAAGGAAGGATATGACCTTTGGCTTCCCACCAGCCACAGATCAGAATCTCATAATCCCACGGTTTTCGCACCCTTAACTGAGTCTCACAGCAGCTCCATTGAAGCAAAACAATTCTTTCTTTGCATAAAAAAATGCGGGGGAGCTCTTGGCTCATGCAACTTATAACTAGAGTGGAGTAATCCACCAAGAAACTGAAAAGCAAAGTCATAACCAACTAGGAAACTGAAAAGACAAGTCAACAAGGAACTCTAATGTGGGGGGGAGTTCTGATGTGTCTGTTTTTTGGGTGAATAAATAATTCATTACCAAAGAGAAGAGGAATACAACAGCCCCCTAAAGAGGGGGAAAGAGAGAACAAATACAAAAATACACAAACTAGACCAAACCCTCAGGGAGAAGAGTGGGGAGAGGCCTGAAGAGAGGAGGAAGGGAGACCCCAATAGACAACAATGTTCCTTGGAGAGTCAATAAAAGAAGATGGAACAACGGAAAGCTTGGCTTTAATGTAAAGGATATGGAATCCCAAATCTGACTAAGAGGCCGAGAGTTGGAGTTCCATTTCCTGATATTATGCTCCATCCAAATTTGATTGATGGCAGCATAGAAGGCCAGCTTCCCCATAATATCACAAATAGAAGATCCAACAAAAGACATATCCTGATATCCACCCAAATCCATTCCCTGTTGATAGGAAGAATTGTACGACTCCTTGGCCAACATTTATCTAGGATCCCTTTCCAAACAGAAGAGGAGAGGGGGCAAGCAAAAAAGAGATAGTCAATATTTTCCATAGCATTCCAACAGAGGCAGCACAAGGGGAGACAGCAATCTGACCATGAATGAGAGAGGATTGTGTTGGGAGGCAGTTGAAGAGAGCCCGCCACACAGTGAAGCAATGATGTGGGATGTGGAATTTGAATCGGACAAGTTTGTGCCAAGGGGCAATTGAACCAGACAAGTTCTGATGTGTCTTAACTGCCAATATAATGGATAAAAAAAAGAACTAAAAGCAATTAAAATAGCTAGCACATGTATGGATTGGACAACCCAAGCCTGGAGAAATAATAAAAGCCACTAAGGCCTGTTTGCCTTTATGCTTCTAACGGGCGTATGTTATGAACTCCCCTGCATCACTACTTGGTGAACCAGAGATGGAACTGCAGGCTATGCTGTCCCGTAGCATGTTGTTTTAGATTTGGCAAGTCATTGCCTTAGGGTTAGCTGACCTTACCATCCACATGAATGAGATGCTCAATCTGGATTATATAGGGCTGTTTCATCTAGTGGGAAACGCTAAATGGCCTTCCCTGAGAAGTCCAATCTCCAGCCCGTATCATTGTTGAATTCAGTTGAGAATAAGATGATTAGAGAATGATTTGGTTTGTCTAATATGACAAAGGCCTTTCTTATTTATAATGTTGATACGGACTACAAAGGAAATAAATATGGTATGTAGGACAACTCCATACATGACAGGGAGTACTAGACTATAACGTGGTATCCTTATCCTATGATGTGGCATTCCTATCCTTAAACACTCCCCCTTAAGTTGGTGCATAGATATCTCTCATACCCAACTTGCATACAATAAGATGGAATGCCTTGAGAAAACATCAAATCTGAGAGTTGCGTAGGGTACAACTGGAGGAAAATTTGTTTGATGAGCTCGCTGGACCCCCCTCCTCCCCTGTCCACCTCCACCGCCACCATCTCTACCCCCCACGGCTCCTACCCCATTTCCTCCACCCCTACCACCAACCTCTCTGCAACCTCCACCTCTTCTCCCTCTTCGGTCTCCAACCCCCCTCCCATCGGAACCACCTCCATCCCCACCCCAGCCATCATCCATACTACAACCTCCACCACCTCCAATTTAGGCCACAATCCACCCTCTTGCTTGGCCTTCGGTTGCTTCCCTTCCACCCTCTTCCTCGAGCTCTGGTCTTCCCCTTCATTACATAAAACCTACTTCTGGAGAAGGTGATTCCTTCGCTCTCTGCCCCTCCTCCTCTCTCTCCCCTGAAATTGCCAAGTGGCATTCTTGCCTCTTAGGACATTTCCTTGGTTCGCGACCCTCTTTCAACACTGTCAAGGCCTCTCTAACCAAACAATGGAGAGCCTAGGGTTCTCTAGACATCTTCCTGCTCGACAGCGGAATCTTCGTGGTTAAGTTCTTCGCCACTTCTGCCATGGCTAGAGCCCTCGAGGGTGCCCCATGGCTGGTTGGACCCCAACCCATTTTCCTTTGCCGGTGGGACCGTTACTCTCTGATCCACAAGGTCGACTTCAACTCACTTCCCTTGTGGGTTACCCTGCCTGGTCTCCCTTTTCAGTTTTTGAGCCAAGACAACCTTAGCAGAATAGGCTCTGTTTTGGGCTCACCACTCTACTCCGACGCACGCACCCGCAAGATGGATAGACTTTCTTACGCAAGGATCTGGATCGACTTCTCCGTTGATAGCCCTCTGCCTTCCTCTGTCACCATCGTCGAAGAAGATGGCTTCAGCTTCGTGCAACCTGTTAAATTCGAATGGCTTCCCCCTCACTGCTTATACTGCAAAGTCTTCGGACACCACTCCAAAGACTGCTCCAGTAAAGCCCCTGCTATCGCTGCTACAGGTTCCCACACCACTTCACTCCTTGACGCCACCGCTGCAACTTCGGCAGATAGCATCGATGCTGCTCATGAAGACCCCGCTACTCTCGCTGCACTCCCTGCTGCTTCTCTCGACGCAACCCCTGCTGCTTCTCTCGTTGCCCCTCGACTTCCTTTGGCCACAAAGGTTGCTTTGCAGTTCCATGGACGATCAACTTCTCGTTGCCGCCGCAACAACCATCACTGCAACCGCCGTGACTCGACGCTGCAACTTCCTCCCTCGTCTGTGCCACCGTTGGCCCACACAAGAGTCGCCGCTTCTATCCCTGTTGCCCTGCCCTCTGAGACTTCGCTTCCTGCGCTTCCTTCCTTGCCTGAATTGACTCCTGGCAGGTCTGCTATCGCCCCTGGGATTGAGAAAGAGCACCCCTCTTGCCATTTGCTTGAAAACGCACCTGCGACTGGCCCTGCTACCCTTCTCGACTGCTGCTTCGGTTAACCTGCAAATGACAAGGCCGCTGAGAACCTGTTGCCTGTGATCCCTGATTTGACGCTGTTGTCGCCTCTCCTATCGCGATCTGTGGATTCGACTGAGCTTGGTTTCCCCATCGAAGCACCTTCCTTTTTGGTTTTGGCGAACTGCGATCCTGTTTTGGTTTCCGCGAGCGCCTCTAACCGAGAACTTTGCCTTTCCCGTGAAAAGCTTCTAGATCCTGAGCAAAGGTATAACCCCCCCTCTTTGTCGTTATTTAAGCCCCCTCCCCCTTCTCCACCTGCTATTACAAATTTACCCCTCTCCTTCCTAACCCCCACCCCTCCACGTGGCTCCCCACACGGCCACACGTGCCCTCTTATCCCCCCTAATTGGACCCTCCACAACCCACCCCCTTCTAAACCAGTCTTCACGGCCCACATCCACCCCTCAGCCCATTACCTTGGCAAACCCCCTTTTTAACCCATCTCCTTGGCCCTTTTCCACCTCTCTGTCCATTCCCTTGGCCCACCTGATCCCTTCCACCCAGCCCAAATCCTTCTTTACCTATGACCTACCCATCTTTCAACCCCTAGCCCATCTCTACCAAAAATGCTACCCCAACCCTCTCCCCTTTCCCTTTTCCTCCTACTCGACCCTCTCCCGTTCCACCTCAGAACCCCTCTTTTCTCCTTTTGAGCCCCCTCACCCCCTTGCGTCGCCTCCTGTGTCCCCCCTCCCCCACCCAGGTGGCCTTATCCGCTAGATTCCACCCCTTCCTTCCTGGGGTGGCGCTGCCCCTACCCTCTCGTGGGCCTTTAGTTCCCAGCCCGGCGGTCGCCTATGCTTGTAGGAGACACAAGAGCTCCCCTCCTAGGTTTGTGCTGCCCCCCTTGACTTAGTTCCCATGCTGTCTGGCTTTATCTGGAATGTCCGTGGCCTCAATTCCTTGGCCAAGCACCTCGAGCTCCGTTCCTTCATCAAATCCTCCAACTCCTCCTTCTGTGTTCTTCTTGAGACTCGTGTTCTCCAGGAAAACGCAGCCCGCATTGCTGCTTCTGTTGCTCCCTCCCGGTCCTTCCTCTCCAATTACATCCACTCGCCCTCTGGTCGGATCTGGGTTCTTTGGGATCCCTCCAAACTCTATATCTCTTCTACCCACTCTTCGTCCCAATTTATCCATCTTAGCCTTTCTTGTCACAGCTCCCCCTCTCCCTTCTTTCTTACTGTGGTGTATGCTCTCAATCAAGCCATTGATCGTATTCCCCTTTGGGCCGACCTCTCCCTCCTTAAGCCCAGTTTGGATTCTCTTCCTTGGGGAATCGGAGGGGATTTTAATGTTGTCCGCTCTCACCACGTGAAGGTGGGTGGCAGGCCCAACGACCTCATGTCAGTCAATTCATTCAATGACTGCATTGATGATCTAGGTCTAGATGATCTCCAGTGGTCAGGTTCCCCCTTTACTTGGCACAATCGTCGAGTGGGACCTGATCGCATCGCCTGTAAGCTTGACCGTTTTCTCGCCAATGAAGTGTGGCTTTCCTCTCTCCCCCATTCCCATGCCTCCTTTCTTGTCCAAGACCTTTCTGATCATTGCCCTTGTCTCATTTCCCTCCAGCCTTACTCCTCCTTTGGCCCCAAACCCTTCAAGTTCTTCGATATGTGGACCTCCCCTCCCCTCTACCACTCCACCATCAAGAAAGCCTGGCGCCTCCCGGTTTCTTCTCCTTCCCTCCCTCTGGTCGCCCTAGCTCGCAAACTCCGCAATACCAAGGCTGCTCTCCGAAGGTGGAACCTCTCCACCTTTGGCAATATCCCCTCCAGGCTGTCTTCCTGCCGTTCTGATCTCTCTCAAGTCCAATTCAAGCTCCAATCTGACCCTCTTAACTTGACGTTTGTTGCTGATGAGAAGCGCCTCGCCGATGAGCTTTCCTCCCTTTCCCTCCCCGAGGAAAGCTTCCTCCGCCAGAAATCCCGTTTCAAATGGTTAGCGCTGGGTGACTCGAACTCTGCCTATTTCCACCGCTCCCTTAAAGCTAGGCATAACTCGAATTTAATCACCCTCCTTCTTGCTGCTGACGGGTCCTCTCTCTCCTCTCCCTCTGAGTTCAAAGAGGCTGCCTCCTCTTTCTTCTCCACCCTCTTCAGTCCCTCTCTCCCCCCCTTCCCCTATCCCCCTGCTCTCATTGATAAGTTCATCACCCCCTCCCTCTTCCAATCTCTCATCGCCATCCTCTCTGATGACGAAATTTCCCAGGCTATCCTCTCCCATAAGTCCAACAAGGCTCTGGGCCCTGATGGCTTCACTTTGGGTTTCTTCCTCAGTTGTTGGGACTCTGTTAGAGGAGAGATCATAAAAGCCATCCGCAGTTTCTTTTTCAAGCCTGGTCAGTTAGCTCAGATCAATCAAACCTTCATCTGCCTTATCCCTAAAAAGGATGGGGCCACTTCCTTGACTGACTTTCGGCCCATCTCCCTCTGTAATCTCATCTACAAGTTCATTGCCAAAATTCTTGCCAACCGGATCAAGGCGGTCATCCCCTCCCTTGTCAGTCCCAAGTCCCAACCAGTCGGCCTTCATCTCCGGCCGAAGCATTGCGGACAATATCATCCTTTGCTCTGAGATCGTTAGAGGCTTCTACCGCAAATCGCATTCCGCGGCTGCCCTCTTAAAAATTGATCTCCACAAAGCCTTTGATTCCATCCGTTGAGACTTCATCTGTGATGTGCTCTCCCTCATGGGATTCCCTTCAGTTTTCATTCGATGGATTTTTGCCTGTATCTCCACCCCTTCCTTTTCAGTCTTGGTCAATGGATCCACCACTGGTTTTTCCGCTCCAAAATTGGAATTCGCCAAGTTTGCCCCCTCTCCCCCTTCCTCTTCTCTCTTGCCCTGGAAGTCCTATCCAGGAGCCTCCAAACCAAAACCGATCTCCACCTCATCTCCCCTCTTCCTAAATGCAAGCAAATCAATCTTTCTCATCTGGCCTTTGCTGATGACTTGATGATCTTCTCTAAGGCATCCCACTCCTCCATCTCTGCCATTATGGGTTCCCTTCATCTCTTTGAGTCTCTCTCCGGACTCCGTGTCAACCTCCTTAAATCCAAAATTTTTCTTTCCATTGAGCGCATCTTCTACTCCTTCCTTTGGAAGGCAACGATACCCCAGTTTCTCCACCCTCTCAGTTGGAAGTCCATCTGCCTCCCTAAATCTGAGGGTGGCCTAGGGATCCGCCGTATCCGTGACTCCAACACGGCGGGCATTCTTAAACTCATCTGGAGAATCTCTTCTCGCCAAGATTCTATCTGGGTTTCTTGGGTCCACTCTCATCTTCTTAAATCTGACTCCATTTGGACTGTCCTCATCCATGCCAACTCTTCTTGGATTTGGCGCAAAATCCTCACCCTCTGCCCTTTAGCCCTTCGTGTTATCTCCTCTTCCATTTTTGACGGTTCCTCCACTTCTCTCTGGCTGGACCCTTGGCACCCCTTAGGAATCCTCTTCAATTTGCTGGGCCCCAGGGCCATCTTTTATTCGGGCCTCCCCAAGGCCGCCACTGTCTCCTCCCTCATTTACTCAGGCTCTTGGACTCCTCACCCTTCCCTCAACCCTGTCATCACCTCTCAGATCTGGGCTACCCTCCCCTCGTTACCTCAGAACCCCCTCGCCCGCGCGGATAAGGTCACCTGGCTCCCCTCCCCCTCAGGCACCTTCTCTTCCTCCTCTGCTTGGAACCTTTCCAGGGTCCCCTGCCCCTCTGTCCCCTGGCACAAGTTAGTCTGGTTTAAAGGCCACATTCTCCGCCATAGCCTTACTGTTTGGAGAGCCCTTAGACTTTGCCTGCCCACCTAAGCCTTCCTGATTCACCGCATTATCCCAGTCCCTCCCTCTTGCAACCTTTGTTGGATTGGCCGTGAAGATATCCCCCATCTCTTCTTTGACTGCACCTTCACCTCCTCCATTTGGCATAAGGCTTTATCCTCCATCTGGCCGCGTAATAGAAGGATCAGAAGCTTTGATCGCGAATGGCAATGGTTGCTCAACTCCTTTCCTGGGAACTCCTTTTGTGACAGCATCGGGAAGCTTGTCTTTAGCGCCGCTATTCATCATATTTGGATGGAGTGGAACCTCAGGTGATGGACTTCCAACGCTAGATCGTTTGATGTGATTTGGAAAGCCATCTCCTTCAATGTGTCCACCAAGCTCAGTAGTATCAGTCAGAGACCCTGCCTGGACAGCCATAGAAATAGGCACATTTTGACTTTTTGGGGCCTTGATTCGGCCCTCCTCCTCTGCGTAGGCTGGTCGATCGTCCCCACTCCTTTCTTCTCCTTCTTCTCCTTCTTGTAATTATTTTCTTTGGTTTGCTCTCCCCTGCCCCCTTTTGGGGTTCGGTAATATATTCATTTACCAAAAAAAAAAGAAAGATGGAATGCCTTACAATTTAAACCAATTGTAAACACATTAGCTAACTGATTTTCAGAATTGATAAATGGAATACAAATTGAGCCTTGGCCTAGCTTCTCTTTGATGAAGGTTCTATTAATCTCAACATGCTTGGCCCTGTCAAGCTGAACTGGGTTATGAGCTATGCTGATTGCTACCTTGTTGTCATAGTAGAGTCTCATAGGTTCTTCATATATCACCCCCAGATCATCAAGTAATATTTTATGCCATATAAGCTCACAAACACCTTGGGCCATTGCTCAGTACTCTGCTTCTGCATTGGATCTGGATGCTATTGATTGCTTCTTGCTTCTCCAGGTAACTAGATTACCTCCAAGGAAAAGTACAATATCCGAAAGTAGACCGTTGATTATCTATAGAGCCAGCCTAGTCATGCAGACTCATCACCAAAATAAGCTTGTTTTATTAGGAATAAGTGCAAGGTTGGGTTATATACATGTTGGGCCTTTGATCCCATAGGTTTCCAATGTAATAGGTTACTTTTATAGACCTAAAGTATGGGTAATAGGGTTGCATACGGGATTAGCTGTTTTAATTCCGTAGTTATATTTTTATGTAATTAGTGGTCATGTGACTTGGTTAAGTGGTCATGTGACTATTTAATTGTTTTGTAAGTTGGGCTGGATTAGGATTCTATAAATCCAGCCATAATTTGGGTCTATTTCCTTGGTTATTTCACTTTCCTAGTCAGTTTAGGTTACCGAATGTGTAGGATTGGTTTGGCCTTTCTTTTTTAGTGTAGGAGTTTATTTTTGAGTCTTTTATATAAGTTTGTAAGGGGGGCAATTATTGAATACGAATTTTGATAATGAAAAGGCTTTTTGCTGCTCTCTTCCATTGAACATCGTGTTGTGTTTGATCAAGGCTGGTGAGATTGGTGTTTGATCCAATCGACACCTTGCGGTGGGAAGCCTGGGTGGTTCGTTGAAGGAATCGGTGTTTGATCTGATTGACACCATGTGGTGGGAAACCCAAGGTGGTTTGTTTTGGTTCTCTTTTGAAGCTCTCCATTATTGTTGTACTTGAATTTGACTCTATGGTTGAGGTTGGCGGTAATACTTTTGCTAACAAAATCTATGATTTATTACCCCATCCTTAACCGAATATATAATTGGGTTCCCATTGTTCTCTTGGTATCCCCATATCATAGTTATCAAGGTGGGAAGGCGACCATGACGTTTTAGAGGGTAAAAGAATAAGGCGACATCGCCATGGTGGCAAGGCGCTTGCCTTGGTCGCAAGGCGACGCCTTGATAACTATGCCCCATATGTTTTATTTCCTATTGTTCTCTTGGTTTCCTCATATGATTTAATTCCCATTGTTCTCTTGGTTTCCTCATACGATATCTTGGCCCATTGTTCTCCTGGTTTTACCCTAAAACTGATTCACCTTTTGATAGAAGATCCTGGTTTGGTTCCTAGTTTGGCTATTCAAACCTAGGACTACATTACCTAGCCTGCATCATTGAAGGCTTCCAATTTCCGATTGCCATGGTTTAATTCCCTTTCCACGGGTAGATTTCAAGTATCTTAAAATTTGATATACTGCTTTGAGGTGTGTAGTATGTGGATCATGTAGAAACCGGTCGAGTATGGGAGAGGTATATCAGTTGTCCAACAAGCCTCTGATATCTTTCCCTATCTACCAGATCACCACCCTTACTGCTTAGTTGATGATTGACTTCTATAGGGGAATCCTGCAGGTTTACATTCGAGCAAACCACTCTCACTGAGGAGATCAAGAACATACTTTCGTTGGGAAATAAAGATACCATTATTGGATCTTGCTACCTCTATTCCCTAGAAGTATCTGAGAGGTCCCAAATGCTTGATCTCAAATTCCTTCGACTGAGCTTTCAACTTGGATATTTCTGTGTCATCACTACTTGTTACTACTATATTATCAACATATACAATAAGAGCAACAACCTTTCTGCCATTTTTCTGTATGAACAAGGTATGATTAGCGTGACTTTGGGGTATCCAAACTTTTGCATGGATTTTAGGAACCATCCGAACCAAGCTCGTGGTGCTTCAGGATCTCCATGAAGGAAAGCATATTTAACATCCAGCTGTTGTAGACTCCATCCAAGATTGGCAATGCATGACAATAGCACTCAAACCAAATTCATGTTAGCTACAGGAGCAAATGTATCTTGATAGTTAATACCATAGGTCTGGGTAAAGCCTTTGAAACCAACCTCACTTTCAATATTGGTGTTTGCCTTTTGCATTACGGTGTACACCCATTTACACCCACTGGTCTTTTCCCTGTTAGAAGAGGAACAAGGTCCCAGGTGCCAATTTCCCCTAAAGTTTGCATTTCCTCTACCATAGGTTCCTTCCACTTGGGATTAGAGATATCGTCTTTCCAGCCTTGCAGAATAGACATAGAGGACAGAGAAGAAACAAAGGTACGATAGGTTGGGGACAAAGACTTTTAGGCAACAAAGTTAGCAATACGATTTTGACTGCTTACCACTGCTCCCCATGTTGAATCTTTTGCGTAAAAGTTTCCAACTCTAGAAGGGAAAGCTCCTCTCATATGCCGTCCGTCTAGAGTTGATCAGGTCTATTCTTCAGTCCTATATCTACTGGTCCGACATCTTTTGGCTGGCCCAGACCATCATTTCGAAGTTGGAATCTCTGAAGTGCCTTTCTTTGGAAGGGTTGTGATGCCACCAGTTTCTTACGCCCTATTAGTTGGGCCTTGTCTTGTCCCCAAAGAGGAGGGAGTCTTGGTTGAGAAGAATTAAAGATGTCAATTATGCGGGAATTCTCAAATTAATTTGGACGCTAGCGGCTAAGAGGAAGAGTATATGGGTTGATTGGGTCTATTCTCGTCTCCTTCACATCGACTCCATTTGGACTGCTCCTGCTAAATCTGATGCCTCGAGTCTGGAGAAAGATTTTGCTGCTCAGACCTCTTGTTCATGGACCTAGCCCCTGGCAGGAACTTCTTGAACGAAGTTTAATGATGGTTTGGCCTTAAAAAATGGGCAAAAATTGATGAACTTGTAGCAGATATTCCTTAATCGATTGCAGAACTTGTAGCAGATCACACAATGAAAATAAAAAAAAGGAAAAATAGAATATAGGATAGAAGAAGGATAGTTTGGATTGAGCCTCTCACTCTCTCTCGGGTCTCTCACCCTCTCCCGGGACGGCCTCTCACAGCTACATGGCTAAAAACCACTCTTTTTTTTTTTTAAATCTCATTGTTGGCTGATCAATACAGCCTTTTGCCTTTGTTTATATTTAAAGCATGGTAACAAAATAGTAACTCCCCTTTTGGCTATTGGGAAGGATTACAAAATAGAAACCAAACGAAAATAGAAACTAAATCTGACTTGCTAAACTGATTTTAGAAACTATCTAATCTCCTATTACAACCAAACTGGAAACAAAAAATAGAAACAAGGTGAACTAACAAACAACAACAACAACAACAACAAAAACAACACCCAAGCCTTATCCCAACTTGATGGGGTCGGTTACATGGATCCAATAAAAGACAGTAGATTAAAAATAAAGTAGCAAAAAGGGGGGTGGGGGGTGGGAAACAACATGGACACAACTGCATGGGTGCTGATAGAATAAAATTAAAGAAGTATAAGGGGGGGGGGACATACAACATCGACACAAACTCTAGGGCATCGGCCCTTCTTAGGTAAATCCCGTTTCTTAGCTGCCCAACATTCTGCTCTAGGTCTCGTAGAGGTGTGAATAACAAAACAAAGTCCAATTAAATGGGGTTGACCGCATGGATCTTTGATCTCCAACAGCATCACAACAACAAATTCCAACTAAATGGGATCGACTGCATGGATCTTTGATCTCCAATCAGCTCTATTTGAGGTCATATTAGGGGTAAGACGTAAGCTAAGCATGTCTTTCTTCACCACTTCTCCTAAAGTTATCTTAGGCCTGCCCTGGTTCATTTGGTTCCTTCATTGGGGTCATGTCGCTCTTCTGGACTGGGGCCCTTGAAGGCCTCCGTTGAACATGACTATACCTCCTCAAACGACTCTCTCTAAGTTTATCATGTATCGGAGCTACTCCCAACCCAGTTCTAATATGATCATTCCTTACTTTATCCTTCATAGTTTTCCCACTCATCCATCTCAACATTCGCATCTCTGCAACTCGAAGTTTATTTATATGGCGCTTCTTCACAGCCCAACATTCTGACCCGTACAGCATGGCTGGTCTAATGGCAGTCCTATAAAATTTTGCTTTCAGCTTTATAGGGATAGGCCGATCACGCAGTATTCTGGTCACGCCTCTCCACTTCATTCATCCTATTTTAATCCTTTGGGCAACATCGTCTTTCTTGTTAACGATTGATCCTAGATATCTAAAGTGGTCACTTTTTGGGATCTCCTTCTCAATATTCACCACTTCATTATCCGACCCAGAGCTGCCAAAGTTACATATCATGTATTCGGTCTTAGTTCTACTTATCTTCAAACCTTTTGATTCCAAGGTTGATCTCCATAGTTCCACTTTGGCGTTAATCCCTGCTTTTGTCTCATCTACCAAAACAATATCATCTGCAAAGATCATACACTATGGGACCTCCCCTTGTATGCTTCTATTTGGAGTGGGGCTGCCTTATGTGATGCTCCATCGAACCAACAAAAACCTGCCACATCATCAGACCAGGCTGCCTCTCACAGCGGTTGAATCCCACAACTACACTGGCTGGTTTTGGGGCTTTTCCTGCGGCTACACATGGACTTGTAATCTACATCATTCCCTATGGACGTTTTCGTAACGAACTTTGATCAAGGACCATATTGTAAATAAACTTTTAAAATGCACTTATTATAGCAATATTTTCCAAAGAGGCGCCTTTCTGTAATTTTCCTTTCTATAGGTTTCGGATTGTCTTCAAACTTGGTAATAGAAGAACAGCCCACCTTGCAATTGGATCCAGCCAATCAAACCAATCAGCCAAATCTCTTGAAAGTTGAAACTTTAGGGACGGAAGTACTTTGCCCCACATGCGAGGAGGTAAGATTGTGTTTCCGTTCCCCTCAGGGAGGAATGACTCCGCTGTGCCTGGAGAGGGATTACTCTGCCGTTCTGTTGGAGTTTTCGGTTGGCCGCAGAATGAGCAGAGGCAGTTTTTCATCGGTAGGTATATACACCTTCTAGCCGTCACAAGGGTCTCTACAAACTCCACCATCACCACCTTAGATCTCCCAGCCAGGTCTACAATTCAAGTCATTTTTGGCTAAGGATTTACTTCCCAATATCAAGTCAAATGGAGTAGAAAATTGAGCCACAAACTAAGTTCCTTTTTTAGTTGTTGAGTAGAGTCCAGAATCAGAGATTTTAGGAATGATGTGAGTTGTCATTAATGACAGAGGTCCTCTTTATTTATAATAGGATTACAACCCAAGGGGTAAAAAGGTAAAAAAGGCAAATAAAGGGAAACCCTAATTAAACCTAATGTAAGATGCTAAAGATACTAAACCCACGGTTCTCAACACTCCCCCCCAAGTTGGAGCAAATATATCATATATATGCCCAACTTGGAGACCAGTGGGTGAAACACCTTACAATTCAACCCCTTTGTAAACACATCAGCAAGCTGATTTATAAAACTAACAAAAGGGATACAAACAATCCCTTGCTCAAGTTTTTCCTTGATGAAGTGTCTGTCGATCACAATATGTTTCGTCCTGTCATACTGTACTGGATTATGTGCAATGCTAATGGCAGCCTTGTTGTCACAGTAGAGACACTTAAGACCTTCAGAAGTAAGTCTCAGATCACTCAATAACCCCCTTAAGCCACGTGGGTTAACATATCCCTTGGGCCATGGCATGATACCTTACTTCAGCACTGGACCGGGATACCACATATTGTTTCTTGCTTCACCATGTAACAATATTACCTCCAAGAAAGGAACAATAACAAGAAGTAGATCGCCGATCGTCAACAGATCCAACCCAATCAGCATTAGTAAATGCTTCCAGTCTTAGGTTCCCATTGTTAGAGAAGAGGATACCTTTTCCTGGGGTAGACTTCAAGTACCTCAATATACATTACATTACATCATGGTGGGATGTCCTAGGATCATGGAGAAACTGACTCACAATGCCTACAACATAGGTGATATTAGGTCTAGTATGGGACAAGTAAATTAGTTGGCCAACCAGTCTTTGATATTGCTCTCAGTCACCCATGGCACTACATAGTTGATGATTGGGCTTAATAGGAGAATCTGCAGTCTTACATCCAAGCATTCCTGTTTCTTCAAGGAGGTCCAAGACGTACTTTCGTTGGGAAAGAAAGATACCCTTTTCTGATCTGGCAACTTCTATCCCAAGAAAGTACCGGAGTGGTCCCAGATCCTTTGTTTCAAATTCCTTTGCTAGAAGAGATTTTAGGGATTTCAGTATTATCATTCCCAGTGATTACTATATCATCTACATACATGATTAGGGCTGTAATTTGGGTACCACTCTTCTTCACAAACAGGGTATGATCAGCTTGGCTTTGTAGATACCCAAACTTTTGCATGGCTTTCAGAAAGCGACCAGACCATGCCCTAGGAGATTATTTGAGTCCATAAAGGGACTTCTTAAGTCTGCAAACATGACCAGTAGAAGATGAGGGAGAAAATCCTGGGGACAAGTCCATGTACACTTCCTCTTAAAGATCTCCATTCTAGAAAACATGCTTGACATTGAATTGTTTAAGTTTCCATCCTAAATTGGCAGCACTTGACTATAACGCCCTAACCGAGTTCAACTTTGCAACAGGTGCAAAGGTTTCTTGATAATCAATTCCATAGGTTTGGGTGAAGCCCTTGGCAACCAAACGTGCCTTGTATCTCTCAATGGTGCCATTTGCCCTTTGCTTGACTGTAAACATCCATTTGCATCCAATCAACCTCTTCCCTTCAGGACAAGGGACAAGTTCCCAGGTATCATTTTTATCTAAGGCTTGCATTTCTTCAAGCATGGCAGCCTTCCACTTTGGATCTTTGATAGCTTCTTTCCAATCCTGTGGGATAGACACAGAAGACAAAGAGGAAACAAAGGCCCGATAGGAGGGTGATAAGGATTCGTAAGAGACAAAATGTGAAATGGGATGTTGTGTGCAGGAACACACACCTTTTCAAATAGTAATGGGACGGTCATCATGAATAGTAGGATCAGATACATTATCAAAGGGAGAAGTATTACCTGATGGTATGGGCGAATCTGGTGGAGGCGCCACTGTGGGTAATGGTTGGTCGTTCACGGTTCCCTTTTTGTTCAATGTACTCCGAGTGTAAGTTATTGGGTCCTGATCAGGAACAAAGTGAACCAATGTCTCCCCCTCACCACTAATACTATCAGTAATAGGTTCCCCTTAGACAGGAAGCTCCCCCTGAACTGGGAGACTATCAATTATCATAGGGGCAACTGGTAATGACAACTCTTTCTCACGACTCTCCCCCTAAAGAGGGGTCGTAAAATAGGGTTCCAACTCATGAAAGGTTACATCCATGGTGATATAAAGACAGCGGGAAGGAGGGTGATAACACTTGTAACCTTTTTGGGAGGCCGAATAACCAAGGAAAATACACCTAAGGGTATGAGGATCCAGCTTGGACCGGTTGGGAGAGGAATTGTGGTCAAAACAGACATACCCAAAAATTTTGGGAGGAAGTGAGGAGGCAATAGGAGGGTCTGGGAGAAAGGAAAGAGGGGTTTTAAAATTTAGGATACTAGAGGGAACTCTATTGATAAGGTAGGCAGCAATAAGGACAATATCTCCCCAATAGGTTTTGGGACACCAGTAGTAAACATCAAGGCACAAGTCACGTCCGAGATGACGATTTTTCCGTTCGGGGATGCCATTTTGTTTTATTGTCTGAACACATGATGTTTGGGAAAGGATACCATGGGAAGAAAGGTGCTGCTAAAAATTATTATCAATATACTCTGTACCATTGTCACTACGAAGAACGCGAATGGTAGCATTAAATTGAGTCCTAAGCATGGCCTGGAAAGACTGAAAGTAAGAGAAGGCGTCAGAATTATGGTGTAAAAGGTAAACCCAAATGAGGCGTGTGCAATTATCAATAAAAGTAATGAACTAATGAAAACCATCACGATCAACGGTCCTAGAGGGACCCCAAACATTAGAATGAATAATTAAAAAAGGAACATCACTTTTAATATCACTAATAGGGTAAGAGTTTCGTGTATGCTTTGCAAATTCACACACATCACAATGGAACTGTTCCAAACCACAAATTCTAACTAAATCAGGAAACATAGAATGTAAAATATGAATAGAGGGGTGTCCCAAACGGTGATGCCAGTGATGAAGCTTGGTTAATGCGCTATCAAAAAGGAGAGTGTGAGCTGAAGATGAGAGAGGTATTGTTGGTGTGGATTCCAAGTAGTAGAGACCATCACGGACCCGACCATACCCAATCGTTGCGCCCGTCACTAGATCCTGAAACACGCAATGAGTGGAAAAGAAGTGAACCGAACAATTAAACTCACTGGTTAAACGATAAATGGATAGCAAATTGGCACATAATTTTGGGACATGTAAAACAGAGGTAAGAGAGAGATGGGAAGATCAAGAGACTGAACCTTTACCCAAAATGGAAGACATAGACCCATCGGCAACACGTACCTCGTCTTGGCCAGAGCAAGGAGAATAGGTAAGGAATACCTCTGAGTTACTTGTCATGTGGTTGGTAGCACCAGAGTCTATTAACCATAAGGGACTGGAAGAAGAGACATGGAAATTACTTGACTGGGCAAGATTGGAGACATAAGAAGAAGAGCTAGTCAGCTGTGTCACCAATTTTTGGATGGCAACCATCTGATCCGGAGAGAAAGGTACTGGTGTAGAAGTAGCAGGGCAATTATCAGCTGCATCAGAGAGGTGAGCCTGGAAACGAGTACTGCTTGGTTTGGATTGTGTCCATTCTTAGGGCGCCCATGAAGTTTCCAGCAAGTTTCCCGTGTATGACGAGGATGACCACAGTAGTCGTACTTCACAGGTTCTCGTACAGGGGAAAGGGCCTTGAAAGTATCCATAGTGAGAAGCGCAGGTGGAGTAGTAAGCAAGGCCGACCTTACAGGAGTAGCAGGAGGCATCATAACAGTCCGGCGATGTTCCTCAGATTGAACAAAATTATATGCCTGAAGAAGAGTAGGGAATGAATCACGCCCTAGTATCTGAACCCGGACCTGATCATAGTTAGGATTCAAACCAGTCAAAAAATCGTATACACGTTCCATCTCCCTCTCCTTTTAAAATGTACCAACATCTTCAGGGTGAACCATGGGAACGGGATGATAAAAATCCATTTGTTGCCACTTGCCAGAGAGTAGTTAGAGCTGCATCACGTTGAGTGGTGTGCTAAAGGTCTGCTCTAAGTGAGTCAAACGAGTCTCCAAAAGTCTTACTTCTTTACGCACGATGTTCATCTGCTGTTGGAGCTGCCGTTGTTCCACTGCTAACATTCGGGCTGATAACGCTTGTATGGAGTCAAGGACTTGTCTCATGGTAGCAGAAATTTCTTCAAGTGATTGGGGGTTATTCTCCTGACCAGACATAGCTCTGATACCAATTTGATGCAAACCTGAGAGGATAAGCAAGCCAATATCGAATCTGGAAGAGAATAGGGGGAGGAATGATGAAGGTTGGTGGTGGTGATGATGAAGATGGATGATGATGGAGATGGATAGGTAGATGTGGAACTGGAGTCCCACCTAGGCCACCACCAAGGAGATCCTCCTTGGATGTAATTTGCCGAGTCCACAGCCCACTTGAGATCCACAAGATATAGTCTTTCAAAGAAAGAGACACTGATTATTTTTTTTTGGTTAAATTCTGGTCTGGCTAAGCAGCCTCCAAGATTTACATATATAGGGGAGGAAAAGGTTCAACTGAACTCTTGGTTACAGGCACCCAATAATAAGCTAGATGGAAATCCCACACCTAGAAAACAAAAACAATTGCATTGAAAATAAAACCTAGACCTAGAAACTAAAACCAAGAAATAGAAAAATGTTCCCAAGACATAGGAACTACAAATAAGAATAATTTAAGAAAACATTAAAATTGCTTAGGAACATGAAAAGACGCTTAACTAAAAGTCAACTAACTAAAACACTTAATGCTGCCTAGGAATTTAAAAAGACATACTAAATAAAGTTTGGCCCACATTGGCCTCACAAAAATATCCCACGCAGGCTAGGCCTGGCCAAACCACTCAAGGTCTGGTTCTCCTAGCCTGCAGGCTTAGTCAGGGGCCCAAGGAGGCCTAGGTTGGGCTTGGCAGGGGCTGCCGATGGCCCTGCATCAGTTGTGCTCCCACCCGGTGGCGGAACATGTCTGGGAGAGCACTTTAACTGCTATCTTGGTCAGATTGGGTGAGTCTCTTCCATATAGCAACCATCATTTAGCTGCATAAGAGCATTAAATAGTATTGTTAGGTTATGGTAAACGATGATCCATACATAAATATGAATGAAAAGCCAATGGTGATTGGACCAACCAGCAGTAGTGCCATTCCGGCCTGAAACGGCTGCTGCCTGGCCGAAATTCCCAGTGCCATCCCTGAAGGCTTTCATCTGTATCCATTTTAATTTTGGTACCGGTATTAGCATCAATACCAAATTTATAATTGCGTAAGTTCGTAAGTACCAAACAATGCTCTAGTCTCACCTCTTGATTGACAACCGATTGAGCATCTGCATTTGTCTCAAGCCTCTCAACCATTGTTTGAATTGCATCTAACAGATATTGTCTCATTGCAAGAATGTTCTTGTATTGGTACTTGGGATCAAGGTTTTAGGTCTCGGTTTCGCCCCTGGTTTCACCAGCCCACGAAAGAGTTCTGCCGAGATCTCGAGATATTGTATTTTTTCCCGTCTCAACTTGGTGGTGGGTTTCGGTGGCCATATGGCCAAAATAGGTCCTGAAACTTGACATCCAACCTATTGTAGGCCTTCTAAACACAATGGAAACATTAGTTTTTACAAATTCAAACCCAAAATAGTAATTTGACTTTGGACCCTAGGTTTGTAGTCTACGGCGTACGTGAGGACCCTAGGCTATTCCACACAATATTTAGAACATATATAATTAAAGTAGAGGTGTACAACAACTTAAGTAAGCATTAGGAATTAAAAAACATCAAACTATAAGCCATTTAAGCATTAGGCATCATATTCATAATCATACATGGTGATGGTTTGACGGTTTGTTAATAATTGTTAGAAACTTGGAAAGAGACATAGATTAAACAAATACAAGTGTACTTAAAACTGTTCTTGAGATGCAATGCAGCTCCCTCTCCTGATGTTGAAGCTTCAATCTTGAATCTCCAAGCTTTAATCTTCAGTTGAGGTTCCATGGGCCGGGCCAAACCCATTTGAGAACCGATATGAAGATGAGCCGGGTCCAATTAAGTTTTGGGTTTAGTAGGATATTTTTGTTTTATTAGGTGGGTTTATCTGAAATTGAGTTGATTAGGAGTTTGAGTCATTAATAATTTTCTTTTATTGCTATTGATAGAGTTTTAGATAGGATTTTATTTCAGTTATCAGTCTTAGTTTGAAGTCTTTATTTATTTCTTTAAATTCATGGTTGTAACCTGCAGTTTTCAGATTTGATGAATTGAATTTTGATTTGTTTGTTACCAGGTTAGTACAACAAGGTCGTGTGACCAAATCCACCTCCCTCTCTCTTGCATCTTTTCTTCTTTCCTGGTTTCTCCCCTGTTTCTGATGGTAACAGCAGGTCCTGTTTGGGTCCATCATTACCTCTACCCTCCTCTCTTTTCTCCCTGTGATTAGCGTTGCAGGAACCCCTGTCCTGGGCGACCAAACCCCTAGAGCTTCATGGCAATAGACCATCTATGATGTGAGAAATTGAACCTGCAAATCAGATTGCTTCAAACTACCGCCCAGATCTGATTTCAGAGGGTAAAATTCCTCTCTTCACTCACTGTTTTGGCTGATCATCAGTTGCATTCAAGAAGGCTGTCCATCGACTACCTACCATGAAAATCTAAAACCAAACAGAGAAGTATCGAAGGAGATCTCTCCTTTGAAATTCCGCTGGTTGCACTGTCTGCTACTCTTTCCCAAGGTTGAAGACAAAGTCCCTCTTACATGATTCTTCTTTCTATTATTTCATTGCCCTATTTTCCAATAATGCCCTTCCCTTAGTCCTTTAATCTCTCACGTTCTTATTTTACTCTTAGTTCCATGTATACCCTTTACACTAGGTACATTATAAACCTTTGCTTGTGATTTGGAGTTCCAATAAATTACAACTCTGCCATTCACTTATGAACTTCAACTTATTTACAAAATTGCCACCCCTCTTTTAAATTTTGAGTTATTTATTATTCTGCCACTAAACCTTTGAATTGAGAGTTTCCTTGTTTGGATGGGCCCCGCAAGCAACCCAATAAGGGTTATTCGAACCCGGGTTTGCATTATGTAGACAGAGTGGGCTCCTTAATGATTGAAGAGGACACCAATAGGGTGCCAGGGATCAAGCTAGAGGGAAATGGTTGGTCCATTAGTGATGTTGAAGGAGGTAGCTCTGAGGGCTAAAGGACGAAGGAGGAGGATTTTACGCCAAACCCAAGAGGTATCTGCAGGAAGGGGGACCGACCGGATGGAGTCATTTTTTAGGTGGTAAGAGTAGACCTAATTGACCCAGATGGGGTCATGGTTGGAGGATGTTTTCCAGATAAGCTTGAGGATGCCCAAGGTGTTGAAATCGCGGATTCTACTGATACCTAGACCTCCTTCAGATTTGGGGAGACAGATTGAAGCCCAGCTAACAGGGTGGATGAATAAGCATTCTTTACCTTTCCAAAGGAAGGCATAGAAGAGGGATTCCATTTCTTTAATTGTGGATTTAGGGAGCCCATAGATACCGCACCAGTAGATGTAGGAAGAATGGAGGATGGATCTAATTAACTTAACCCTACCAGCGAAGGGGAGGAGTCTACCCTTCCATAGTTGGAGCCGTTTACGGATGAGATCAAGCATTGGGGTATAGTAATGACCAGTCAGCCTGGCAAGAATAAGAGGAAGGCCGAGATATTTGACTAGAAGGGAACGAAGGGAAAATCCCGTTAGGCGAAGGAGATGCTCCTTATCGGAATTTGAAACGTCTGAGAGGAAGATGTAGGACTTCAAGAGATTGATCCTAAGACCAGAAAGGCTTTCGAAGAGATGAAGGGAGGACATAATGGATGAGATGGAAGTTGGGTCAGCTTTGGAAAAGATCATGAGGTCACCCGCAAAGGCAAGATGGGAGAGATATAGAGCCTTGCATTTAAGAATGGGGGAGATGAGGAGTTGGTCAGTTGTGGATTGAATACTCCTAGAAAGGATTTCAAGAGCAAAGGAGAAGAGCAAAGCGGAGACAGGGCATCCTTGATGAATTCCCACTTTGGAGGGGAAGAACCCAGCCGGGAAACTGTTAATGATGACTTAGAAGAAGGGGGAGGAGATGCAAGAGTGGATCCAACCCAGCCGGGGAACCGTTAGTGATGATTAAGAAGAAGGGCGAGGAGATGCAAGAGTGGATCCAACGAACAAAGGCAGGGGGGAAGGACATTTGAGACATGAAATCGCAATTAAAGTCCCAACGAATGGAGTCAAAGGCTTTGTGGATATTGATTTTCATGAGGGCAGTGGGAGAATGAGATTTGCGATCGAAGCCTCTAACAATTTCCGAGCAAAGGAGGATGTCATTAGCTATGCTTCTCCCAGAAATGAAGGCCAATTGGTTAGGGCTTACTAAAGAGGGGACCACCTGCTGAAGATGATTAGCAAGAATTTTGGCGATGAATTTATAGAGGAGAATACAGAGGGAGATGGGTTTGGAGTCAGACAAGGATGAGGCCCCCACTTTGTTGGGAATGAGATAGAGAAAGGTTTACTTGATCCGGGGGAGCTGACTAGGATTGAAGAAGAAACTACAGATGGCTTTGATGAGGTCGTTTTTAATGATGTCCCAGCTAGCTCGGAAGAACCCCATACTAAAACCATCAGGGCCAGGGGCACGATTAGACTTGTGAGAGAGGATCGCTTTGAGGATCTCATCATTCGAAGGGATAGATTGGAGGGAGTCGAAGAGAGAAGGGGGGACAAATTTATTGATTAAGCCAGGAGGAGAGGGGAGGGGGAGAAAAGAGAGGAGAAATAAGAGATGGCTTCAGACTTAATGTCATGGATAGAGGAGAGAGGGGAGCCATCTCTACTGTGAAGCAGGGAGATGGAATTGGAGTTGGAGCGGGTTTGAGGGATCTATGGAAGAAAGCCGAGATGGTGTCTCCAAGCGATTACCATTTAATCCTAGTCTTTTGCCAAAGAAAACTCTCTTCTTGCCCCCCCTTCCCCCCTTGTATCCCCCTTTGTCACCCCTCTACATTAGCTATTCCTTGCCTTGCCGGAGAGGATTTTGCCTCTTAGCTTGGATATCAGAGGTTTTGCCCTCTATCGTGAGACTTTGGATCCTGGATAGAATGCTTTCGTCAAGGCTGGCTTTGGTTGTCTTATGAAGTCCAGGCATTTCCCCTTTCTTTAGTGTGCGATTTTTGTTGGGGCTCTTCCCCTTGTTTTTGCTAGTCCTTGCCTGGTTATAGCCAGGGCTTTGTAATTGGCTTGTGCTTGTATGTTCCTTCCCCACCCTTTTTCATCCAAAAAAAAAAAAAAAATCTGACTACGTCAAGCCGTAGATTGGCCAATTTTGTCTAATGTATATTAAGTTGAAGTCCATCCATTAACCCCATTTTTTTAAAAAAAATATGGTGGGAAAATCAAATTTTAATACAAAAGGTTATTAAATAATTCAACAACCTAAAAAAAAACCTGACTCTGTGAAATCGTAGATCAGGCCATTCTATCTAACATACAAAAAGTTGAAACACAACTACCATGTCTATTAGTATATTCTACCAAAAAATTAGATTTGGGGAAAAAAGGAATTACCTTCAAGCTCCTATCTTCCAATCCAAGGTGTAGAAGGGTTGAATCTTAATGGGAAAAAATTGGTGTTTAATGAACTAATTTAGGCAACAAATCAAAATTTTTTGGCGAAAACCGCTCCCCTATGTCAAAACCAGCAAAACAGTGGAGTTGGGTGTTGAAACCTGTCGAAACAGACAAGTTTCGTGCGAAATGAAGCCTTTTATACCCTGGCCGTGGTCGAAACCTGGTTGAAATCTATCGAAACCTGGTACGATCCCATTTCAAGCCTAGGTTTTATTTTGGGTTGTTGCGATACCGAGATCTTGAATCATGGTCTGGATTCCATGGAACTAAATCTCGGTTTTGACACTTTCCAAGATGAAGCCTAAGATCGATACTGGAGCGTACCAGGTTTCAACCAGTTTTGACAAAAAAATACCAAGTTTTGACCAGTTTCATCCAACCCATGACATTTCGAGTTAAACCCAGAAAAATACCAGGAATCAACCGTGTTTTGGTCAAAACCTGGGAAATATCGGTTTCGGCCAGGGTCGAAACCGGCCTCGAAACTGAGATTTAGGACCTTACTTGGTACATAACCATATGTATACAGATTGAAACACATGCCATGTTATTTTTTCCTTCTATACGTCTCTGTTTCGTATTGTAAGGGGTCGAATCCGATATACTATACTTGAAACTTTGCTCAGGCTTGGAAATATTGCCTTGACATTATTCAAATCATTTCCCCCAAATGCGATCCTAAATTAAATTATGGTGTTGCGGGGCATCAAGTCTAGTAATTAATTGTGGCTGGTAAATTAATGCCCTCTATTGAGAGGTCATCATGGATTTAACCTGCTCTTGTTTCAATGCAACGCTATGGTATTTGTGGACTCTGCCCTGCAAAACTATAGTGTTTCTTGCTTGTCTCTGTTCTATCTGTTTCAAGATTAACTGCTTGATCTGCTACTCTGAGTTAGTTTGTGTTTGCTGACTATGATTTCTGATTAGACCTCTCTCTCTTAATGCTCCAGCGAGCTGTATTACTCCCAGCATTGGAAGGCCGAGATATTATTGCACGTGCAAAGACTGGAACGGGGAAGACACTGGCTTTTGGAATCCCAATAATCAAATGTCTTACTGTGGATGGCGAAGGGCTAAGGTTGTCGAGGTACAACTGTCATGCTGAACATCTGATGCCCCTACATTTCTGCTTTCTTTCATTGGTTTAATTTATTTGTTTGTTTGTTTGTTTGAAGGCGATTAGGTCGTCTTCCTAGGTTTCTGGTCTTAGCACCAACTAGGGAGTTAGCAAAGCAAGTTGAAAAGGAAATCAAGGATTCAGCAACTTACTTGAGCACTGTTTGTGTTTATGGAGGGGTTTCTTACAGTACCCAGCAAAATGCACTTTCTCGTGGAGTTGATGTTGTGGTGGGAACTCCAGGGCGCATTATTGATCTGATCAATAATAACAGTCTTAAGCTTTCTGAAGTTCAATATTTGGTCCTTGATGAAGCCGACCAGATGCTTGCTGTTGGGTTTGAGGAAGATGTTGAAGTGATATTAGAAAAGCTTCCATCAGAGAGACAAAGCATGCTTTTCTCTGCAACAATGCCTGGTTGGGTAAAGAAATTGGCAAGGAAATACTTGGATAATCCTTTGACAATTGATTTGGTATCCTTCTATTTTTCATCCGTCTATATGTCTCTCTTATGACTATGAATCTGCTTTGGATGTATTTATATCTCTCTTTTATTGCTGTTAGTTTCATTTGTTATGATATTATTTTATGTGTGTCAGGTGTATGTCTATGTCTCGACAAAAATCTGCCCACCTGTTTCTGACATGTTTTTTCGGTTTTAAACTGTTAATCTCTTATGCTTTTCAAAGAATAATCTATATTTTATGTTGCTTATAAAGTTTGTTCATTTAATACAACAACACTCAGCTTTATCCCAACTAAATGGGGTTGGCTACATGGATCCTTGCCCTCCTCCAATCAGCTCTATTCTACGTCATACTTGATACAAGACCTAAGCTATGCATGTCTTTCCTCACCACTTTTCCTATGGTCATTTTAGGTCTGCTCCTGGTTCTTTACAGAAAGCAAACATCCTAGTATGACCATGTTTTTTTTTGATGATACAAAGGGGGATCAGGTGGGGTGAAAAAGGGGGATACAAGGGGGGGGGGGGGCAAGGTGAGGACAGAAGGCTCGAACCTGAGACCTCCCGGGACGCTGCACTCTACCGCTCAAGGCCCCAACCTAGCTATCAGTTCTCCTCCTAGTAGGACCATGTTGAGGTAGCTTATATGCAAAAAAGTTACAGCATTGTCTAAACAAGTGTCGAGCTTTGTCCACATGAGTGCCCAATAGGAGGACATCTATAGGGGTAAAAAATCTTAAAGGGGAAAGTGTCATACAAATTCTAAGTTTCATTTGAGCTCTATATTTAATAAGTGGTCATTTTAGGCTATTTTAGTTGTTGAGTTATTAGGGCTTCTAACTTTTGATGCGAGGATGGTCTCAGTATGGTGCGCTCTGTCCTTGGGAAACCTCTCTACTTATATGGAAGAACAAAGAGAAAAGATAGGCTCGCTTTCACTAGAATCTGCGTCGAAGTTACCGCTAATGTCCCTTCTCCGTCCTCTTACCACCGTTACTGATAACGAAGGGTTTTCCTTCCAGCAACCCGTGTTCTTCGACTGGTCTCTCCTCCTTTGTGCTTCCTGCAAAGTCTTTGGTTACTACCATGGTAAATGCCAGTCCCGCCCTTCTCCGCCTTCCATTCTCCTTACTTCTGGAACCCTTCCCCAACCCTCTCTTGAACCTCTCAACCCCATCGCTCCTTCAGCTTCTCTCACCCCAGCCATTGCTTCCCCCGGTAACCCTATCTTTGGCTTTCATAACTCCATTACCTCCCTCTACCCTCCTCCATCGCCTCCTCCCTTGGTGGTGATGGTGCCCCCTCTTCTTCCCCCTCTCAAGGTCGTCGCCGGCGTCAGACTTGTAAATCTGTTCGCCGCCGTGTCTCCGCCTCCTTCTCCCCTCGCGGTCTCACCCTTGCTTCTCCCTCCAGTCCATTGGTCTCTGATGACCTTAGGACCGCTGGTCACAATTGATTCCTCCCCTTGGAATCTTAGCTCGACTTTTCTGCCCTTGGAATCTCTGCTATTCCTGCCAATCCAGCTTTTACTCCTGTGGTGTCTGACCCCTTCCATCGACATCGTGTCCCCTCCTTCTCCTGTTCTCGTTATTCCCTCGTTTGACAACCTTCCTCTAATCTCTCCCGGGCCTGCCCCTTTGAGCCTGGGGATTACCAATTTTTGCTGACGGCAGGAGAAGTCTTTTTTGGCCCCTCGACCCTCTCTCCCCCAATCTCTTCTTCCCATAACGCAACCCTTTTGGTGGGCCCCCCTGTGGTCTCTACTCCTCTTCCCATTCCCTCTATACCCCGCCCCACCACCCCATCCTCTATGGCTGATCCTGTTGGGCTTAATGGTCCAGCTACTTCTTGCCATTCGGCCCATTGGTCTAACCCTCCATTCCTAGCCCACCATCGTTGGACCTTGCTTCAATATTGGGTCGACCCCCTTTTGTGCCCCAGTCTAATGCCCCCCCGCTCCTTCGAGTTTTTCACCGTCGTAACCCCAACTCCCCTCCTTTCCCTAAGAATTGCCCCTACATTGCCTACACCCTTCCCTGCCCGGAGAAGATTTTTCCTTTGAGCTTGGTTATCAAAGGTCATGCATTCTGTCGTGAGACTATGGATCCGGGATGGAGTGATTTCGTCGAGGCTAGCTTTGGGGTCTTTTGCAGTCCAAGCGTTTCTCCTTTTTTTTAGCGCGATGTTTTTGTTGGGACTCTTGGCCTCCTTTTTGCCAGTCCTTGCCTTTTATGGCAGGGCTTTGTAATTGGTTCGTGCTTGTTTGTTTCCTCCTCCCCCCCCCACCCTTCTGTCCTTTGGTAATGAATTCTTTTATTCATCCCAAAAAAAAACTTTCACTTGCATATAAATATCTGACATATGAATATGGTTTTGAGGTGAGGGTTATGCAAAGTCCTTGTAAGAGTGGACTGCTGTCTTTAAGCCTCTGAATGAAGATGCAGCTGATGGAATTTTCCTGTCATATTCTCTTTTTTTTATTTTGTACACATTTTCTTGGTTGAACTGTGTACTCTTTTTTCCGCAAGGAGGGTACCTTTGACAATGTACCCACAATTTTATCGACTTGTTGAGTGGAATAATCTGTTGGAGATAATGATCTTCTGGCCTCACAAGTCACAGCATGTGCACTTAAGGCAGAAGTATAGCCAGTTTCCATTCACATACTGTTTTGAAGAGTTTTAACATTGTGCATTTGTGGTGGAGAGGCAGCAGACAAGTTGATGCAGATCTGAAAGCCTGCGGGATGGTGGTATGGCGGCTAATCTTTATTTCCGTCTTTGGGGCCACCAGGGTCCATGTAAAGATGCAGCTTAATGTTCCACGTTGAACTATGTGGGCAGTGGCTTGAGTTTGATAAATTAGATTTTTTTTTTATTGATGCTGATTAGTTTTGCTTTTTGTGATATCAGTATGGTTTATTGGTTTTCTCTATTTTTTTTTTTTTGGGTTTCTTTGATTGGGTCTTTTGATCTATAACTTGGAGCTCAAGTTTCTTTACTTGTGGCAAGTAGGCTGGTCTATTTCTGTTTTAAGGCATTGTAGGTCATTTTACAGGGATATGTTTTGAATGGGAGGTGTTCATTTTTTTTGCTTTGCTTCAGTTGCTATTGATAGATGCATCTTCCGTGAAGCCTTTATGTCTTTCAAGGAGTGCTAATGTGACCTAGTAATTAGAGGTTATTCAAAGAATTTCTTACATTCTTCTGTTAGTTCACTATATTTCTTTTGTTGTGTTCTGTTTACTCCTGCCCCTCTCCCCCCACCCTTCACCCTCCACACACCCCCCCCCGGGGCGGAAATTAGGGGGGTGGGCTTTAAGCCATAAATTACAAGGGCAAGCATTCGCTTTTACTTGGTTCTTTTGGAATGTCTCTTTTATGCTGTATTTGTGGATACATAGTTGTTTTTTAGGCTGTTAGTTCTACCTAAAGCCATGGTTCGAGAACTCATCGAGATCTTGCCGAGTTTCTCGGTATTTCAAAAAACCAAGTCGAAACGTGATGTGCATTATTTTTTTACACTTTCTCGGCGAGATCTCGAGATCTCGGTATCTTCTCGAACCATGCAGCTGACCCATATTTTTAAGGTTTTTTCCTGATTTTTTACATTATAATTTTACAATTTCTCACCGAGATCTCGGTATTGGGTCTGGATATGGTTTTGACCCATTTTTTAACCCATTTTAATCCATCTACTCCCATTTATAAAAGAACCTACATGGACAGAACTCGCAAATCTTGGCGAGTTCTGTCCTAAGGCTCTAAAAAATAGAAAAACACCCATCTACCTCCGTTTTCTTCTTCTTTGCTTCAAATCTTGGATGGATTGCATGGTTTCAAGTGTGATTCAACTACTAAATTGAAGATTCAACTCCAGCAGTTGAGTTTGGGCAGTCAATATGGTGAAGAATTTATTACTCGATCACATTTTATGTAACAAATTCAGAGAACATTGATGTAATGTACTTTTTATTTGAATGTTTTGATTGATATGTACTAAATTGAATGTTTTGATTGCTAATTTGCTATGTATTACTAAATTATGTGTAGAGTAGGTTGTTTTAGTACGACTTGTTGCCTACCAACCTATGGTCCAAAGTGAAACTCATATTTGGACTTGTTTTTGGGAAATTTGGGCATGCCATTGTGTTTAAATGGCCTAAAGTTTCAGACCCAAAATATGTGTAAAACCCACCGAGTTGGGGGTCCGAGTCAAAAAAAAAATAAAATGCAGTAACTCGCCGAGATCTCGATTCGTTTTGGTTTTTGGCTGGGCCGAGATGCCTCCGACACCCGAGTGTTCGAACCTTGCCTAAGGCAATTGAAATCCAACATATTTTGCAAGCTATTTTTGTACGCTACAAAAGTAAATCTTGGGTTTTTCTAAATCATTTATTTGTTCATGTAGGTTGGTGATCAAGATGAAAAGCTCGCAGAAGGAATAAAGCTTTACGCCATTCCAACAACTGCAACTTCAAAACGGACAATTCTTAGTGACCTGATTATGGTATGCATTTATGTGTTTCTCCTGCTGCAACTGTTCCTTTGTTCTTTTCTGGGAGTGGTGCTCTATGGTATGATGATGCACTAGAACTTTAATATGCCATGTACAGTCCTACTTTGTGTGTGTTTTTTTTCCATCTTGCAACTAGTCCTGTGTCCTGGGCATGGTCATTGTGATTAGAACTTAATATGCCATACCACCTTTCCCCACTTGTTCTTTTTTCCTTGTCTTTCTTTATGCCCCCAAGGGCTGTTTGTTTTTCTTGTATTGTTCTAATTATGTATTGCTGTTTATTTCTATTTTCTTATCAATAAATTTATCGTATATATCTTTACATATGTCATCTCGTATTTATCTGTTTGTCTGGTTGTGTGTGTGTACAAGTGCAAATTAATTATAATGATGGGACCAGGTTATTTTGTGAAAATGTTTTTTGATACTAACAGTAATGAGTTAGTAAAATATTAAATGCAATGGGGAACAAAGCTTAACCTGGTTCTCCTGTTTTGACTTCTGAACTCTTTTCTGTTTTGATGCATGTCTTGGTTTAAAACTTACTAATTGGTTTTTATTTTTTGTCTTGTGAAGCTCTACGATGTGCATCTGGTTGTCCTTTGTTTTTCTTCATTAGTCTAACTCTACAAGTACAAGCTAAAATGTTGGGGATTATGTCATAATTATAGCCATATTTGTGTTTACACCTTTAGATCCGTTTTGGTTGGAAAATTACAGGAAATATTTTTTGGTTGCAAGATCATTATGTCATTACCTTGTGATATTAGTTGAGCTCTCTGGTTTGGCTTATTGTTATAATTATCTTTGTTTTTATGTCTTCTTCCTCCCCTTGGCTGAAGGTAAGTGATGAATGGAATAAAAAAAAAAAAACCAAACTCTTTTTTTTTTGGGTGAATAAAAATGTATTACCAAAACAGGGAAGAGCAAAAAAAAAAGGGGGGGGGGAGGATGCACAGGGAAAGGGAGGAGGGGGAGAAGCTATGCAAAGACTCCATCCCTACAAGCCCTGCAGGGGCGGGCTAGGAAGCTGAAAGAAAAGAAATATCAAGACTCCAGAAAGTAACAATGTACCTGTTCCTGGGAGAGTCCATGAGAGAACCATGGCAGAGCAAGTGAAGCTTGGAGCTGACATCGAAGAAGATGACTTTCCAAATCTTATTGAAAGAACGAGAGTTGGAGGTCCATCTTCTGAGATTTCTCTCCATCCAAATATGAGATATACCCGCCCCGAACACAAGCTTACCCGCTGAGTCAGAAATAGAGTTGCCAGAAAAAGTCATATCCAACCAAAGCCACTCTCGGGCGAAGGGTAAAGGTCTTCTAGAACGGGGCCAGATGGAGTGAAGGGCTTTTTTCCAAATGGTGGAGGTGAAAGGGCAAGAGAAAATAAGATGGTTAACGTCCTCAATACCATCCCAACAACGGATACCGGCTGGGGAGACAGGAATATGTCGGTGAATAAGAAAGGCTTGGGTGGGAATGCTGTTGTTTAGGGATCTCCATACATTGAAACTGTGACGCGGGATGTGACCTATGAACCAATCGAGTTTATGCCATAGGACAATGGGGGCATGGATCCTAACAAAATTGTATGCAGATCTGAAGCTTAAGAGGCCATTGGGGGAGGGGGGAGGCCGGCCCAAACCTGGGAGAGGCTCGGGGGAAAGAAGACAGGTGAATGCTTGGGAAGGCTAGAGGAGTAGACAGAGCGGGCTCCTACGAGATTGAAGAGGACACTAGAAGGGTGCCAGGGATCAAGCCAGAAGGAAATGAAAGATCCATTAGTGATCTTGAAGGAGGTAGCTCCAAGAGCTAAATGATGAAAGACGAGAATTTTGTGCCAAACCCAAGAGGTATCCGCAGGAATGGGGACCGACCAGAGGGAGTCATTTTTGAAAAAGTAAGTTGACCCAGATAAAGTCTTGTTTGGAGGAAATTTTCCAAATAAGCTTGAGGATGCCTGCGGTGTTGAAATCGCTGATCCTATGAATACCTAGTCCTTCAGATTTGGGGAGACAGATGGAAGCCCAACTAACAGGATGGATGAATTTGGAGCATTCTTTGCCTTTCAAGAGGAAGTCACAGAAGAGGGATTCCATTGCTTTGATTGTGGATTTGGGGAGTACATAAATGCCGCACCAATAGATGTAGGAGGGTTGGAGGAAGGATCTAATTAGCTCCACCCTACCAGCGAAGGAGAGGAGTCTACCCTTCCAAAGTTGGAGGCGCTTACGGATGAGGTCAAGCATAGGGGTGCAGTGATGACCAGTCAGCCTGGCGGGAATGAAAGGAAGGCCAAGATATTTGACTCGAAGGAAACCAAGGGAAAATCCCGTAAGGCAAAGGAGATGCTCCTTGTCGGAATCAGAAATACCTGAGAGGAAGATGTGGGACTTTAAGAGATTGATCCTAAGGCCAGAGAGGCTTTCTAAGAGGTGAAAAGAGGACATAATGGAAGAGATGGAGATGGGATCAGCCTTGGAGAAGGTCATGAGATCATCAGCAAAGGCGAGATGGGAGAGATTTAGAGCCTTGCATTTAGGAATGGGGGAGATGAGGAGTTGGTCAGTTTTGGATTGGATACTCCTAGAGAGGATCTCAAGAGCAAGGGAGAAGAGAAAAGGGGAGAGAGGGCATCGTTGGCGAATTCCCACATTAGAGGGAAAGAACCCAGTCGGGAAGCCATTAATGTTAACCGAGAAGAGGGGGGAGGAGATATAGGAGTGGATTCACTGAATAAAATTAGGGGGGAAGGACATCTTACCCAAGACATCGCAAATAAAGTCCCAACTAATGGAATCAAAGGCTTTGTGAATATCAATTTTCATGAGGGCAGTAGGAGAATGAAATTTGCGATCAAAGCGTCTTGCAATTTTCAAGCAAAGGAGGATGTTATCAGCTATGCTTCTCCTCTAAATAAAGACCGATTGGTTGGGCTGACTAGGGAGGGGACCACTAATTGGAGACGATTAGCAAGAATTTAGGCGACGAATTTGTAGAGGAGATTGCACAGGGATGGGTCTAAAATCAGACTAGGCCGAGGCCCCCACGTTTTTGGGAATGAGACAAAGAAAGGCCTGATTGATCTGGGGGAATTGACTAGGATTGAAGAAGAAACTACGGATGCCTTTGATGTGGTCATCTTTGATGACGTCCCAGCTAGCTAGGAAGAATCCCATGCTAAAGCCAAGGGCCCGATTAGATTTGTGGGAGTGGATCGCTTTGAGGATTTCATCATCAGAAGGGATTGATTGGTGGGAGTCAACAAGAGAAGGGGGGACAAATCTATTGATTAAGCTAGGGGGAGAGGGGAGGGGAGGGGAAGAATCCCATACTAAAGCCATTTGGGCTAGGAGTCCGATTAGATTTGTGGGAGTGGATCGCTTTGAGGATCTCATCATCAGAAGGGATTGATTGGTGGGAGTCAACAAGAGAAGGGGGAACAAATCTATTGATTAAGCTAGGGGGAGAGGGGAGGGGAGGGGAAGAATCCCATACTAAAGCCATTTGGGCTAGGAGCCCGATTAGATTTGTGGGAGTGGATCGCTTTGAGGATCTCATCATCAGAAGGGATTGATTGGTGGGAGTCAACAAGAGAAGGGGGGACAAATTTATTGATTAAGCTAGGGGGAGAGGGGAGGGGAGGGGAAGAATCCCATACTAAAGCCATTTGGGCTAGGAGCCCGATTAGATTTGTGGGAGTGGATCGCTTTGAGGATCTCATCATCAGAAGGGATTGATTGGTGGGAGTCAACAAGAGAAGGGGGGACAAATTTATTGATTAAGCTAGGGGAGAGGGGAGGGGAGGGGAAGAATCCCATACTAAAGCCATTTGGGCTAGGAGCCCGATTAGATTTGTGGGAGAGGATCGCTTTGAGGATCTCATCATCGAAGGGATTGATTGGTGGGAGTCAACAAGAGAATGGGGGACAAATTTATTGATTAAGCCAGGGGAGAGGGGAGGGGAGGGGGGAAGGAGAGGGGGAGAAAAGGGAGGAGAAATAAGAGATGGCTTCAGACTTAATGTCATGCACAGAGGAGAGAGGGGAGCCATCTCTATTGTGGAGCTGGAAGATGGAATTGGAGTTAGCACGAGCTTTGAGAGATCTATGGAAAAAAGCCTAGTTGGAGTCTCCAAGCTCTAACCATTTAATCCTAGCTTTTTGCCGAAGAAAACTCTCTTATTGGGAGAAATAAAAGAGAGCTCAAGGGAAAGCCTTTTTTCTTCCTCCGTAAGGGAAGGGTTAGAAAGGTCAGATTGAATCAGGGATTGGACGTGGGCAAGACAAGAGCGGCAGGAGGATACCCGCTAAGAGATTTTGCCAAAAGTGGATGAGTTCCAAGATTTAAGGGTAATTTTGGTATTACGAAGCTTTTTGGCAAAAGCAAGAAGGGGGGAGAGAGGGACAGTGGACCGGCTTTTCACTGGAGTCTTGGACCAAAGGGAGAAAGAGGGGATGGGACGTCCACATGTCAAAGAATTTGAAAGGTTTAGGCCGAAAAGAGATGTAGGGCTGGATAAGGAGATGACAGGGGCTATGATCAGAGATACTAGGGAGAAGGAAGTAGGCATGAGAGTTGGGAAATGAGGAGAGCCAAGCCTCATTGATAAGAATACAGTCGATTTTGCAGGCAATCCGATCTGAGCCCCCTCTACAATTATGCCATGTAAGAGGGAACCCGACCATCTCAGATCAGAAATGCCAAGGACATCAATACAATCAGTGATGGCATTGGCGGAGGGAAGATCAAAGGGCCTACCATTGACTTTCTCATGATTAAACCGAACGACATTAAAATCTCCTCCCAAACCCCAAGGGCAACCATCCACTTGGGACTTAAGGAGGGAGAGATCAGCCAATAAAGGCGTCCTATCAATAGCTCGATTATGAGCATAAACAACTGAGAGAAAGAAGGAGCGGGCATTAGGGGGGGAAAGATGAAGGTGAAGGAGTTGGGGAGAAGAGAAAGAGATAGAGCTGTGGAGTTTGGAGGGGTCCCAGAGGATCCAAATGCAACCATTAGGAGAATGGTCATAATTAGCATGGAAGGACTTGGAAAGGGCAATTGAGGAGACGATGTGGGAGGCTTTCTCTAAGGACATGGGTTTCAAGAAGAGCACAAAAGGAAGAATGGGAGGATGTGATGAGAGCCCTAATGTAGGCTTGCTTGGCAAAGGAATTGAGACCCTTGACATTCTAAAGAAAACCAGAAGACATGGGAAACTAGAAGGGGTTGGGCAACAATCCCCTAGGGGGAAGACTCTTGTAACACTTTGAAGCATAGGCAATAGTAGGGTTCTGATAGTGAGAACCGAGGACGGGGTAGCAAGAGTGGACCTACGAAGGGTGCCAAGGAGGGAAGGCAAGGGCCTCTCAAGGGGAGGGGGTGGTGATTATCCATCGGACAAGACCGAGACAGGGTGGGAAGAGAATCAGAAGGTTCAGGGTGGGGAGGGTTGGGTAGGGGAGAGATAGGAGGGTAATGGTTCATAGGGTTAAGAGCAGGGTTCACTGATAGAGGGGGTTGGGACCGGTTGGAGAGGGGTGGTGATCATCCATCGGATAAGACCTAGACAGGGTGGGGAGAGAACCGGAAGGTTCAGGGTGGGGAGGGTTGGGCAGGGGAAGGATAGGAGGGCAATGGTTCATAGGGTTAAGAGCAAGGTTCACTGATAGAGGGGGTTGGGACCAGTTCACCAGTTCAATTGGGTTAACATATGGAGGGTTAACAGGGTAGACAGTCAGGGGGTTAAGAGCCTGGTTCTCGGATGGGTTTACCGGGTCTAGAAGGTTAAAGGATGGGAACAAAGATAGAGGGGATTGGGTCGGGTTAGGTGGTTCAACGGTTGGAAGTATGAGATTGGGAAGGGATAAGGATAGGGTGGAGGCCAATAGGGGTATTGCGCGACAGAGGGTGTGAGGTTAAATGGGGGGGTAGGGAGAAGAGGGGGAAGTATTGAGGACGAGGGGTTGAAAGTGACGGGAGTTGGAGATGGGTGAAGGGCGACTGTAACTGGAGGGGAAACAAAGGTAGAAGTTGACAGGTTCTGCAGGGGTTTAACATCGTAGGTTACCAAAGAGGTGAAACCCTCGTGAAGAAAGCTTTCGTTGGTTGGATCGAGGCAATCTATGACGACCAGCAGGAACTGTTGTGCCAGGGGCTAGAGGGGCCAGAGGAGCCAGAAGGGCAGTTGTTGTAGTGATTTGCAAATCCTCTCTGCTTGAGCGCACAAAAGATCTAGAGGAACCGGAAGATCGAGTCAAAAGAGGTTGTGTAGCAAGTTTAGGGGCAAGGACCATTGAATCTAGCGATGACCTCGGGGTAAGCATAAGTTCACAGAGAGTCGCGATAAAACAGGGGCATAGTGGAGGTCCAACCTGGTCCCTCTGTAGCACAAAGAGCTAGAGGAACCGAAGATCGAGTAAAGGAGGTTGTGTAGCAAGTTTAGGGGCAAGGACCATTGAATCTAGCGATGACCTCGGGGGTAGCAGCGACTGTTGCAAGTTCACACCAGACTGCGATAAAACCAGGGGAGCATGAGCTGTGGTAGGTCCAACCAGCTGGGGCTGACTGTTGCCCATGTTGGGAATCGTACCCACCTCGGGAGCAGATAGGGGACTTCACAGACACCCAGGAGAACCTGAAGCCAAAAATCCATGGTGGTGATGATTGTGACAGCGAGTCTTCTGTCGTCCAGAGGGGTTAGTCACCCTACCATGCACAGAGGTAGGGCAACCAACGTCCTGAGGGAGTACAGGGGTAGAGCCTTCAACATCTGGTTCAAAGTCTTGAGCTAAAATAGAAGTACCAGGGTCTTCTGGGAGTGGAGCAATTGAAGAAGCGTTGCCGAACCAGGGTCCTTAAGGTCTTCAACATTTGGAGAAGTTGAAGAAGCTTTGCCGGAACAGGATTTTGAGTGATGGCCAAAGACTTTGCAGTAGATGCAATGAGGGGGCATCCATTCATAACGCACTGGTTGCTCAAAGCTATAACCATCCTCATCCACGACGGAGATTGATTAGGGAGGAGAATCTGCTGAGATGTCGACGCAGATACGGGCATAGGTGAGGCGGTCCATCCTTTTAGTGCGAGCATCAGAGTAGAGAGAGAAACCAATAACAGAGCCAATGATACTGACGCACTCGGGGCTCTAGAAGTGGAAGGGAAGACCATAAAGTGTAATCCAAAGGGGAAAAGAGCTGAGGTCGACCCTTTGGAGCTGCAGCAAGGGTTCCCATTGCCTGAGGAAGATGGGAGTAGAGCCAACCAACCAGGGAGCACCTTCAAGAGCTTGAGCAAAGACTTCATCAGAGGTGAAAGGGGAAAAGAGCTGAGGTCGACCCTTTGGAGCTTCAGCAAGGGTTCCCATTGCCTGAGGAAGATGGGAGTAGAGCCAACTAACCAGGGAGCACCTTCAAGAGCTTGAGTAATGACTTCATCAGAGGAGAATCTGAAGATGAAAACACCAGTTTCCAGGAGATACGTATCGAAGACTCCATGAGCTTTCCATTGTTTAGTAAGAGATGCTTTCACGATGTTAAATGATGCTCTAGAGCCAAGGAAATTGCTGACTAGACAAGACCTCCATTTAGCAATTTCAGGGGAGAGAAGATCATAGGGTCAAAGGGCAACCTTGGAAGAGCCTTCAAAGGATGGTTTAACGAAATGGAGGGAAAGACCAGAGCAAGATGGTAAGGGGGATGAAGGTGTGAAAAGAGAGGACCAACTTTTGGAGGCGGTAGGTAGAGGGGGTTGGGTGGAGGTTGGAGAGGGAGGGAGGGAGGGAGGGGAAGGAGGAGAGCTCATCTCGGGATGAAATCCTGAGGCACTTAGGGCTCCAAAAGTGGAAGGAAAGACCAGGAAGTGGAAAAATTCGAAGAATTGTGTTTGATTGTCATTTGTCATTACCATAGTTGTTAAGGTGTCACCTCGGTGCTGCTTAGGCAACAAGGTAGTTGTCGAGGTCCTAGACAAGTTGTCCAGGCAGTTAGACATAAAATCCAGGGGGAAAGTGGGATAAACATAAAGAAAAGGGAAATCCTGGGGAAGAAAGGGGGAAGAAGGAGGAAGAAGGGGGAAAATGAAAAGGGAGAAGAAAAACAGCAGCTGCTGTCACTTCCACATGGTTCCATGGGGTTGGTTACATGGATCCTTTTCCTGCAATAAATTCTATTCGAGGTAATTTTTGATGCAAGGCCTAAACTATGCATATCGTTCCTCACCACTTCTCCGAGGGTCATTTTAGGCCTACCACTAGCCCTTCTAATTCCTTAAAATTTGAAAGACATGATGCTTTTTAACTGCCCAAGGTCTCCGTTGAATTGGAACATCCCAAAATCTCCGTTGAACATGGCCATGCCACCTCAAACGACTCATGTAACTTATCTTGTATTGTGGCTACTCCCAAATCAGCTCTGATATGGTCATTCCGTACTTTATCCTTCCTAGTGGCTAGTACACAGTTTATCTACATGACACTTCTTAACTGCCCAACATTCCGCCCTGTACATCATAGCCAGTCGTATGGCTGTCCTATAAAATTTTCCTATAAGCTTTAAAGTAATACATCGATCACACAACATTCCGGATGCACCTCTCCTCTTCATCAATCCTATTTTAATTCTATGTGAAACATAATCCTCTATTTCACCTTTGTTATTTATGATTGAGCCCACCTGTCTAAAATACTCACTTTGCAATATTTCTTTCTAATCAATGTTCACCATCTCGTTATCCGTCTTAGAGTAACTAAAGTTACACGCTATATACTTCGTCTTTAAGCTACTTATCTTAAAACCTCTTGATTCCAAGGTTCATCCCCATAACTCCAGCTTAGCGTTAATCCTTGCTTTTGTCTCATCCACCAAAACAATATCATCAGCAAAAAGCATACACCAAGGCACCACCTATTGAATGTCCTTGGTTAAATCATCCATCATAAGCGCAAACAAATAATGGCTTAAAGTTGAGCCTTGATGTAACCCAATTGTAATTGGGAATTCACTATCTTGACCTCCCACGGTTCTCACACTTGTCACCACACCATCATACATATCTTTAATTATTTCCACATATTTACTTGAAACACTTCCCTTCTCTAGTACTTGTTAGATTAACTCTCTAGGGACTCTGTCATAAGTTTTTTCTAGGTCAATGCAAACCATATGAAGATCCTTCTTGCAATGTCTAAATCTTTCCACGAGTCTCCTAAGTAAGTAGCTTCTGTTGTGGATCTTTCTGGCATAAAACCAAATTGGTTCGCTGTAATAGTAGTTTCTCTTCCCAGGTGGGTTTCAATAACCCTTTCCCATAATTTCATTATGTGACTCATTAATTTTATGCCTCTATAGTTATTGTAGCTTTGAATATCACCTTTATTTTTGTAAATCAGAACCACGATGCTTCTCTTCCATTCATCTGACATTTTCCTTGTGCTCATATTCTTGTTAAACAGTTTGGTTAACCAGGATAAACCATATAATCTTTAGCTCTTCCACACTTATGTAGGCACCCCATTGCCTACATTCATCTTTCTTAAGGCTTCTTTAACTTCAGACACCCTAATCTTTCGTATATATCTATTCCATGTGGTGTCTTGATGAGTAATGCAGTCTTCCGGGTCACTATTACTCGTAATGTTTCCATTTAGTAGGCTGTATACTCTTCCCATCTCTTCTTAATGTCCTTTACTCCTTTTCCCTTATTAGCACTCTACCATCTTCACTTTTAATACATCTAACACGGTCGAAATCTCTTCTCTTAATTTCCCTTATTTTAGCCATCTTATAGATAGCTTTTCCCCTTCCTTTGTGCCCAGGTGGTTGTAGAGATCATCATATTTCTTTGCCCTTGCTTTCCCCAGTCTTCTTCGCTTCATTTCTGGTAGATTTATGCCTTCTTAGATCCTCAACGTCCATGTCTTAAAACTAGCTTTCTTAGTCTTGATGACTGTTTGGGCCTCATCACCACACCAGCAAGTCTCCCTACTGGAATGACTTTTGCCGTTCGATTATCCTAGGACATCTTTACCAACCATCTTAATACAGGTTGTCATCTTGTTCCACATTATGTTAGTGTCTCCCTTGAAATCCTACTTTCCTTGTTTTACCACTTTTTCAGTGAATGACTTCAAGGTATCTCCATTTAAGCTCTACCACCTTATCCTAGGGCAGATAAGCTCCCAATTCTTACGGTCTTGTAAAACGAGGCACATAACAATGACCACTAATCTATGTTGAGTGGATAGGCTCTCCCCTGGTATAACCTTGCAGTCTTGAAATAATAATAAAAAAATAGAAACCAAACAGGAATTAGAACTAGGATTACCAAAATAGAAGAGACACATAAGGGGGGGAATCTTGATCAGAATAATGGAATATTCTAATCGAGATTACCCCCCTTCTTATGTGCTCGATACACTTCAACAATTACATTGCACATCGTATTAGTGTCTCTCTCAAAGTCCCACTTTCCTTGTTTGACCACTTCGTCAGTAAATGATTTCAAAGCATCTCCTTTTAAGCTCCACCACCTTATCCTAGGACAAATAAGCTCTCCTTTCTTACGATTCTGTGTAGTGAGGCACATATTCATGACCACTAATCTATGTTTTGTGGATGGGCTCTCCCCTGGTATAACCTTTCAGCCCTTACATAGCAATCTATCAGACCTTCTAGCTTCGCACTTCTATAATAGTATGTAAAATATAAATAGAAGTACGGTACTACTTATATGGGCACATTGCCAAAACTATAGACACCTCACTAAAAATTACTACAATTGAATCATTGTATTTATGAAATATCCTTTTATATTAATGGGTTGTGTTATGTGTTAAGGCAATGTCTATGTGCTCACTTATTTGCTATGGTGCCTGGCTATCACCTTGGCATCATAGCAACTATGGTTGTTAGTTGTTACACCATCACTGTGATGATGCATGATTTCTCTGGTTTGTTTTGATCCTCCCAATCTCTTGTGGATTAATGGCCCAATCAGAGCCTCATGCACTGGGTACACCCTTTTTTTTATATATATCTAAATTTTAGTTTATGGGCCCATATATGGTGTGGGAGGACCACCTGAATAGACATTAGCTAATGTTGGCCTTAAAATTTTTTTTTCTTGATATATTGTTAAAAATTGGGATTTTTAATGATTTTCAGGTATATGCGAAGGGTGGCAAGACCATTGTTTTTACACGGACGAAACGGGATGCTGATGAGGTGTCAATGACCTTAACTAACAATATTGTTTCTGAGGCACTGCATGGTGATATATCTCAGCATCAGAGAGAGAGAACACTAAATGGTTTTCGGCAGGGAAAATTCACTGTCCTCGTTGCCACAGATGTTGCAGCCCGTGGGCTTGACATCCCTAATGTTGATTTGGTAACCTCAGTACACGTCTACACTGCTGTTTATTGGTCCTTCTAATTGACATCCCTAATGTTGATTTGGTAACCTCAATATTGTCTATGCTGTCTACACTTGTAGTTGCTTATGTGATGAAATTGAAGGGATGCTTTGCTTTTCCTTAACAATATCTTGACTTTTTGAAAACTTTCGTTGAAAGTTGTCTTACATTAAATTGATATGGAGGCTAACAGATGCATCATGAGCCAAAATTGGTGACTCATTGTAGATGTTAATCGAGTGGTGGACATTGTCCCCATACTTTAAAGCTCGAGGAATTTTTTCTTACACCAGGGGAAATGATGCAGTTACATCAGAATACGATTCTGTATAATTTCTAAATTTCTTTATATATGTATTACACCTATCAGTTAAGCATGATTGGAGTAAAGAATATTTAGTTTTCTTATGAATTTTGAAGCTGTTGAGATGTACATATGGGATTGGTATTTCAGATCTGATCTCCCTCCTCCTAGTTCTGTTCATTTCTGAGATCAGGTGTGATCTTTCTTCTCTTCTTATCTGTTCTTCTTACTCTCTAATATCTTCTTCTAGGTCCTTTAGTTTCTTCTCTGATTTTTTTTTTTTTAGTTCTCTTCTTTGTGAGAGTTATATAATTTCTCCTACCATTCTATTTTGGTCCTATATTAGTTTTATCGATTCTTCATTGATCTGGACTGTTAGCAGATTTTTGGCTCCAGATTCTTTCTAGAATTTTGAACTGCATTATGTGTCATGCCACATATGCAATTCATTATCCTTATCCAAAGGAGAATCTGAATCTGAATTCATTTAAGATAATTGGAAAGCCATGTTAGAGGACTAATGGTTGTACTATCCATGTGAAGGATCTTTTATACATTTTAGAAGAGTTTGGAGGGGAAAATAAAGACTGGATGGGTCAAGAGTATTTGGTAATTTCACTCAAGGGCAGTATGGTAATTGGAATATAGGACATAGGAGTTAGCGTTGTTGTGTAAAAGGGTCACATGTCTAAAATGCTCTGGGGAGGATCATAAGGTAAGGCTGCATACATTATGACCCTCCCCAGATGCTGCAGTGGCGGGACGCTCGTGCACTGGATACTCCCTTTATTAGTGACGTTTACCTGTCACATGGCCATCCATCTTTGTCATGTCGCAGATGTGGTGATCCTTGTGACAGGATCCTGCACTCATCTTATTGGTCAAATTGTTCCTTGAAACAAACATGGGTAGTGGGTTGAGTTTCATAGAATCACAAGAATGCCATTTCATATTTATAGAATTGAGTGGAATTTTGGCAAGTGTCTGTTATCTTGGACTTTGTTGCAGTCGGTAGAAGAAAGATGAGGAACATTCTCCAAATGGACCACTGATTTGAGTAGTTTCTAGAAGCAGCAGTAGTTGAATTGGGTTCTCATAGGTTTCTAGAAGTTTTTTTTTTGGGTGAATAAAAAAATTCATTACCAAAGAGAGAAAGATACAGCAGCTCCCTTAGGGAGCGAGAAGAAAGAAAAGAAAAGCCAGCTCCTCAAACAGGGGAGGGCTGGAGAGAAATGGAGGACAGACCCCAGGAGGCAACAATAAGCCTGTTCCTTGGGGTGTCATTACAAAAAGGGGGAGGGACCAAAGATAAGCGTGGTTAGATTTCGTAAGAAATGGAATCCCAACTCTGCTGGTGAGTACGAGATGTGGAGGTCCATTTCCTAAGGTTTCGCTCCATCCAGATGTGATGGATGGCGCGGCACAAAAAGCTAATTTACCCACCGTGTCGCAGCTAGAAGAACCAGCAAAAGTCTTATCAATCCGAAGCCACTCTCTACTGAATGGCAAAATTCTACGACGTCTAGGCCAACATTTTGCTAAGATCCCCTCCCAAATAGCCAAGGAGAAGGGGCAAGCAAAGAAAAGGTGCTCAGTGTCTTCCACATTGTTCTAGCGAAGGCAGCAAGAAGGAGAAGCAACAATCTAGCGATGACGAAGGAAGAACTGAGTTGGAAGACAGTTGGAGAGCGCTCGCCAGGCAGTGAAGCAGTGACGGGGGATGTGATGCTTGAACCAAAGAAGCTTTCTCCAAAGAGCAGGAGAACTTTTGATGCGAATATGATCCCAGGCAGCTTTTGCGGAGAAGGAACCCGTCTTGGAAGGCGACCCACATGACACAATTACCTCTCCCAAGATTGATGGTTGGAAGAGTAGACCAAATGTTGGAGAGAGTCTGATGTGAAGAAGGTGGCGGGTCCCAACCAGAGGGGTCGAGGATATCAGCAACCTGAGCATTTCTGGGGATGCTTGAACTGCGGATAACTCTAGGGCTAACAAGATGGAGAAGGATGCCCATAGGATGCCAATAATCCAGCCAGAGGGAAGTAGTGGAACCATCCCCAATGCGGGAGCATATAGCTCATTGAACAAGGGAACGAGTGGCTGAAATCTTCCGCCAGACCCAAGAAGCATCAGAGGAAGAGGAGACGGTCCAAATAGAGTCTTGCTGAAGGTGCCTTGAGTAGATCCAATCAACCTAAATACTTCTTTTTTTTTAGACTATCTTCCAAATCAATTTGATGATGCCGGCCAAGTTAACCTCCTTGATTCTTTGGATACCCAAGCCACCCTCTTCTTTTGGGAGGCAGACTAAAGCCCAGCTGATCGGATGGAGGAATCTAGAGGAGTCAGTGCCCTTCCAGAGGAAGGAGGCCATAAGGGATTCCAATGCCTTGATAGTAGAATGAGGCAATCCATAAATACCCGACCAGTAGATGTAGGAAGATTCCAACACTGATTTGATAAGAACTAGCCGACTTGCATAAGATAGAAGCTTTCCTTTCCAGAGTTGAAGTCTTTTCCTGATAAGATCCAACATAGGAGTGCAATGGTGGGCTGAGAGCCTGGCAGGATCAGAGGGAGCCCCAAATATTTAACAGGGAACTGGCCAACTGGAAAGCCCACTTTCTCAATCAGGGGTGCTCTGTCTAAGTCAGGAACCCCAACAAGGAAAAGAAGGGATTTAGAAGAGTTGATACACAGCCCTGAGATCAATTTGCAGCGATGCAGACAAGCCATAATCGTTTCAAAGGAACTGATGGGGGCCTTGGAGAGGATCATGAGGTCATCAGCAAAAGCCAAGTGGGAGAGCTTGAGAGCTTTGCACTTGGGAATGGGAGATATAAGATTCTTGTTCGTGCATATTTAAATGTCTCTTGAATGAACTTCTAGAGCCAAAGTGAAGATGTAAGGGGAGAGGGGGCACCCTTGTCTGATTCCTTTTGAGGTTGAGAAGTGACCTGCTGGGCTGCCATTGACTAGAACTGAGAGCCTTGTAGTGGAGATTCAAACATGGATCCAGTGAATAAAAGCAGGAGGAAAGCCCATCTTATTCATCACATTGATAATGAAGTCCCATCTTAGAGAGTCAAAAGCCTTGTGAGTATCTATCTTCATGAGGGCTGCTTGGCAGTGACTAGATCTTTCAAAACCTCTAACAATCTCATTACAAAGGAGGATATTGTCCGAACTACATCTGCTTGGGATGAAAGCCGACTGGTTTTCGCTGACAAGCAAATCCACACCACCTATGAGTCTGATGGCAACGATTTTGGCAATAAACTTGTATATCAGATTGCAAGGGCAATGGGCCTGCAATCCGACATCATAGAGGCCCCTTCCTTTTTGGGAATACGGCAAAGAAAAGTGTGGTTTACCCCTTTGATTTGACACGGATTGAAGAAGAAGCTCTGAACAGCTTTGATGAGGTCTGTCTTAATTATATCCCAAGCTGCTAAGTAAAAGCCCATGCTGAAACCATCTGGGCCAGGAGCCCCATTGACTTTAAGAGCTGCTTCAATTTCTGATTTATCAGGAATAGCCCGAAGAGAAGGGAGCAGCTCCTCAGGGATGAACTTGTTAAGCAGGCTGTTGGGGAAAGAGCCCGGATCATCTAATGGACCATTGAAGATATCGTTGAAGTGATTGACTGGCGTGTCCTTAATATATTTCACAGTAGTAATAGCCGAACCATCAGGAGCCCTTAGCATGAGGATAGAATTTGCATTTGTCCTGGCTTTCAAGGACCGATGAAAATAAGCTGAATTTGAGTCACTCAAATCCTGCCATTTGATCCTGGATTTTTGCTTAAGGAAGCATTCTTCTTGAGAGAGGAGGGATGAGAGCTCAAGGGAAACCTCCTTTTCTTCTTCAGCCAAGGAGACATTGAGAGTATCATATTGTAACTGCAGCTGAATAGTAGAGAGCTTATCTTTGCAAAGCAAGACCTGCTGGGAGATGTTGCCAAAAGAGCTCTTGTTCCCACTTTTGAGGGCATCCTTTACATTGCGAACTTTCCTGGCAAAAGCAACAAGAGGGGAGGAGAAGGCATTTACATTTTTGTTCCAAGCCTCCTGAACTGTGGGCAAAAAATTGTTATTTGATGTCCACATGTCAAAGAACTTGAAAGGTTTAGGACCAAAGGAAATGTGTTGGATGGTAAGAGTGATAGAGAAGCGATCCGAGATCCCTGGAGTATCAAAAGTGGCAAGAGATGAAGGGAGGGAAGACAGCCACTCTTCATTGACCAGAATTCTGTCCAACTTACAAGTTATACGAGCAGAGCCTGATCTTTTGTTATTCCAAGTGTAAGGAGGGCCAGTCCATCTTAGATCATTAACCCTAATGTCTTCAATGCAGTCATTGAAAGAATTAATAGCATCCATGTCAAGATGAACTCCACCCTGCTTCTCATGACTGAATCTAATAACATTAAAATCTCCCCCAAGCCCCCAAGGGGCAGTTCCAATCAGATTTGCAATGGAGCGCAAGTCAGTCCAAAGAGAGAGTCTTTGAGAGGGGCAGTTTGAAGCATAGATAACAATGAAAAGAATTAAAGATTGGGTAAGGATATCATGGAATTTAAGGTGCAGGAATTGAGAGGAAGAGGAGATGAGGGAGATAACAAACTTTGAAGGATCCCATAAAAGCCAAATTTTGCCATTTGGGTGGTGAGAATAGTTGGAGAGAGAGGACCAACCAGGGGCAATGGAGGCCATGATACTAGCAGAATTGGACTCCTTGATATGAGTTTCAATTAAACAACAGAAGCTTGCATGAGAAAGGTTAATTTTGGAACGAACCGCAGCTTGCTTAGCCAAAGAATTTAAGCCCCTAGTATTCCAGAGGAGGCCTTGATTTATTTGGACAGAGGGGGAAAGGGCATCATAGGCTCACAAAGCCTAGAGAGGACAGATAGGGGCTGAGAGGAGCTTCGTTGCCTCCTACGATAAGAGCAAGCAGGGGTAGAATTGGCCAAGGGGGAAGGGAGGTTTTGGTTCACAGGGTTTGAAAGGGGAGATGGAGTGAACCGGGATTGGGTGGTACGATGGTGTGCAATTTTGGTTAAGACAGTTCAAGTGAATATGGGAGGATACCCGAGAACCCAGAAGGGGAATAGGAGGTCCAGGTCCAAGGATAGAAGGGTTTTGAGAAGTAGTGGGGATCACAGGTTGACAGGTGGAGGGGAGAGAAGAGGGGGTTGAACCAAAAGGGGGAAAAGGCGAAGGACTTTTTGGTGAAGTACCTGGTCGAGAAGAAAGAGGTGAGAGATTGGAACTCGTAGAGGGGAGACCAACGAGAGGACCTACGCCATCGCCAGTCTGAATCGCCGACAGGGGGTCGGCAATATTAGGATCAAACGGAGCTTGAGCAGAGGGGATAGCGTGAGGATTGGATGACATGCGAAATCGACTGGGATTCGATATCTGGAATTGGAGCACCTCGGGGCAGGCATCAATTTCAGCTGCATCGTCAGAAGGGGCTAGCACAGAGAACCTGTTGTGACCAGCGTGTAAAGACCCAGGAGAAGCATCCGCTAGAGAATTTTTCCGATGAGGATTCCGGCGCCTGATCCTGTTTCGAGTCCTACCATGAGAAGGAGCACGAACCGCAGATGGCAGAGGACGCGGTGAAGAGGAAGGCTAAGTGGGCTGAACTTCACGATTAGGGATTACAACTTTCGGGGTGCAAATCTTAGAGTCGTGACCAAAGGATTTGCAGAAGAGACATTGAGGTGGCTTCCAGTCGAAGTGGACCTCTTGCTCAAAAGTGTAATTGTTACCTTCATGAACCGTGATGAAAGAAGGAAGCGGATCAGCAGCAGAGACTTCTATGCAGACACGAGCATAGGCTAGTTGATCTTTTCTGGAGGTTCGAAGGTGAAAAAAGAGAGGGGTTCCCAGAACTGAACCCACAGTGCTAAGGCCTTCTGAGCACCAGTAATGCAAGGGAAGACCGGGAAGAGAGACCCAAAGAGGAAGAGGAGAGATGTCCAGCCACCGGAGCTGAAGATGCCGGTGCCATTGCTTAAGAAAAATTGGCTTCTTTCCCACTAGCCAAGGACCTCCCTCCAGAGCACGCAGCTTGTCAAGTTCCTCAGAGAACTTAAAAATAAAGAAGCCATTGTCTAGAAGTGAAGTCTCGTTATTTCCTTTTGGTCTCCATTGCTTGGAGAGCGAGAGCTTAATAGTGTGAAACGGTGGCCTAGAGCCAAGGAAATTGCCAACCAGACAATTTTCCCAAAGCTTCGCCTCATCTTCAAGGAAGCCCACAGGGCAAAGGGCTACTTTTGTTGAACCAACAGTTGAAGGGGCGATAAAGTGCAGAGCCAGGCTGTCGTGAGAGGATGAGGGGGGGTGAATAGAGCTGACCAGGTCGAAGAGGCCTCAGATAAGGTTTGAGTTTGGGGAGCCGTTGATGACAGCGGAGGTGGAGAAGGATGGCTTGCCGTGGTGGTGGTGGTGACGGAGAGGCAGGGGGTGGAAGGTTCTGGGGGATGACTGCATACCCCCAGCAAGGCTCGAGACAAAGAGGAGGAGGGACAGGCAGGCAGGCCGAAAGGAAAGAAGAAGGTTAACGCCGAAGACTGAAGGTCATCGTCAGAGACAGAAGCTCATCCTCTCACGGTTGGTGAATTCTTCCAGTGTCCATGTTCAAAATAAATATCAAGTTATCACAAGGCAAACGAGGAAAAAAAGGTTTCTAGAAGTTGTTCTAAGCATAGTTGTCAAGGCCAAATTGAATTTTAGAACCACAATGAGGATTTATTGAGTAGAATTGGGATTCAAAATTGTGAATCTTTGGACTCTGAGGCTCTGTATAACAATTCTGGTGTTTTTATTTTTTGGAACATAATCGGTGTGAAAACTGTGTGGTATGTCCTGTTTGATTCTCTGTTTTTTTAAAAAAAAAAAGAAAAAAGAACTGGGCACTTGGCACACTTTTGATCCACATTTGAGAAACACCAAATTGGTGTTTCTGTATGTGAGAAATGCTTCTGGGAGAATGTCGTAGAAACACCAGCTTCACTTAAGTGAGTGAGGGTATTTTTGTCTTTTGGCAATAAAACTTAACAAAACCACATTTGAGTGACTTGTTTCTTCTTCTTCTTCTTCTCTCTCTCTCTCTCTCTCTCTTATTTTCTCTCCTTTCTCCCTTCGGTTCTCCTTCTTCTTCCTCTCTTTGTTCAATGATTTATCAAGTTAACACTGTTACACCCCTAAATCAAAAAATGTAGTTTATGTACTCCTGCTAGTAGGACTCCTCTGGTTTCACAAACATAGTTATCAAGGTGTCACCAAGGCATCGCCATGGCGTCAAGACTCATTGGTCGCCTTGGACGCCTTGGCGCCATGGCGGTGTCACCTTGATTTTTCCCCTCTAAAATGCCATGAGTCGCCTTCCGCCTTGATTACTATGTTCACAAACCATCATTATTCCTTCACTATAGCCTATTTGATTAATTTGTCTTCATGTGATAAAGGACTTGAGTGAACGGTAGTTTAAGGAAAAAGTTGGACATGATGTTATGCAGAAAAAGGAGAGAGAGAGAGAGAGAGAGAGAGAGAGCAGTTTATGTATAATGGTTATTGCCAACTTAATGATTTAATATTTTGGATCTATTATTAATTTAGAACATTCAGTGCTAACATGGAGTTGACCTCTTTTATATTTCCAGATTCTTAAAGTCAAACTCATATTTTGTACATTGAGAAGCTTGTGACCCTCTTTGCTGGTTTTCCTTTTATCCAGGTTATCCACTATGAGCTTCCCAATGATCCAGAAACTTTTGTGCATCGCTCTGGTCGAACAGGGCGTGCCGGAAAGGAAGGTAATGTTATTCTGATGTTTACTGGTAGCCAGAGGAGAACTGTCAAATCCCTTGAACGTGATGTGGGCTGCAGTTTTGAGTTTATCAGTCCGCCAGCAATTGAAGAAGTTTTAGAGTCTTCTGCTGAGCAAGTTGTAGCTACTCTCGATGGGGTTCATCCAGAATCTGTAAGGTTCTTCATCCCAACTGCAGAAAAATTGATTGGAGAACGAGGAACAGGTGCTCTTGCAGCAGCACTGGCACACTTGAGTGGTTTTTCCCAACCCCCTTCATCTAGGTCTCTTAAGGTAAGTGATAGACCATCATCCTTTACTTTTCCATTTTAAAAACATAATCTCTTCTATGCTTTAGGATCGTAGTTGGTCATCAGAGCTTCATACCTTGAAATAAAAACAGGAAAGAGGGAGGAGGTTATGTGTAGTCCAATTCTTAGTTGAGAATATCTCTCTTTTTACCTAGGATTGGTAGAGAACATTCATTGAAAATTATGTATATAAACTATGTTAAAGCATTCATTAGAATTGTAACTGCGAAACGTTTGATTCAGTTCTAATGGATTCCAGTTATAGACATTCTTCTTGGGATAGTTGATATTTTCCTTTTCTGGAAGCTTTCTCCTAATATTTTCATTACTAAGTGAGTATATTATCATGTGGGCACAATGTCTTCATTTGATAAATTTGCCTAACCTACTAACCATAGACTCACTAACAGTTGCAATTTCAGGGTAAGCTAAAGACTCTGGAGTGAAATGTATTTACTCATCTATTTTTCTCTGAAATCTTAGAGCCAAAATTTATTGCACTCTCTATTACTGCCGCATGGTTTCTTTACAAACTAGCAAATGCCAAAGAAATATCTCTCTTTCTCAACAAAACAAAATTTACAAGGTGAAGGATATCATTCATTGAGCAATCCCACCAATCTCACTCGTATGCATTTTTTTTGTAACACAACAAATAAATAAGGGTTTATCTTTATCCCCCAAACACTATTTCTTCGTACAGGTGATAGCTAATGGAATAAATCTCCATAAAATGCATATCTGTCCCATCCCTAGAAGCATTTAGTTCATTTACCAGTTTATAATATGAATGATTGTGGTTCTGCAGAACAAGGTGGGGCTCTGGGGTTTTGGGTTACCATCCCACCTTCTAACTTGTTAATAGTGGAGTCTGGCCTAACCTTCTAATAAGTTCAGAACAGTCCAAGATAACAGGATCACGACACCCAAAAGTGATCAGACCTGCGATACCCTTGTTTTCAATAACTAAAATAATTTGTTATGAACTTTTCTGATCAACAGAATCTTGTATAGAGGTTCCAGCACAAGTATTCACGCTGGAACAAGCCCAAATCCTAATCTAATGGGTTACACGGGTCATGATCTGGGAATTTTCATGTTTTCTATTGAAGTGGGCCTATTTTGAAAGCTCATATATGAGGGATAAGTGACCCATATAAATTAATTAGTTTTTTTCGGGTGAATAAAATATTCATTACCAAAGGAAAGAAAGGGGGTGGGGAGAGGATACAAGCAAGCATGAACCACGAACCAATTATAAAGCCCTACCAAAAATGGCAAGAACTTGAAAAAAGGAGGGCAATAGCCCCATCAAAAAACAATGCGCTAAAGAAAGGGCAAATTTCTGGACTCCAAAAGACACCCAAAGCAGCCTCGACGAACTCACTCTATCCCGGGTCGATAGTCTCGCGGCAAAAAGCATGATCGCTGTGTTAGGGTTTATGTAATAAGGGTAGTTTGGGCACAGTTTAGTATCTTATTGTCTTATGTTGTAATTCTACTTTTTCACCTTTTACCTTGCTAGGGAGGTGTATGTAATTCTCACTTCATGTTAGTAAATCAAATAGGGTAGAGGAATCTTCTCTCTCTAACTTTTGGCTGCACATCTTCTTCTCTCTTCCCCCTAAATCTTCTCTTCTACTCTTCTCACCTCCAACCTTCTCCTCCATAGTTATCAAGGCGGCAAGGCGACTGTGGTGTTTGAGGGCCTTCCTAAGCGCTTTGGCAATAGGGCGGCCGTAAGGCGTCGCCTTGGCGAACAAGGTGTTCTAGTGTTATTTTTTTTTTATATAACCATTTTATTAAGCACAAATAGCATATTAATTTTTATATAATGCTACTTATATACTAAATAAATATGAAAGAATTGAAGTACATAATTAAGGAATTGCAAAATAGCATAATCACAGAATTACAAAATCAATGAATCACATAATCACATAATTACAAAATCAATGAATCACATAATTACTTACTCACATAATGACAGAATTACAGACTCACATAATCACAGAATAAATAGTTACTGTTAACAAAATAGAAAAATAGGAGAATGCTTGAATGATCGATATGATCAAACAAGCCATATATTTATAATATGAAGAGTTACACTCTAATGACAATAATACCCCCAGCATAGCCGACATAGCTAGGCAGTACATAAACATAAAAAATAAAGCAGTAAAAAGACCAGCATACCCCCACGGTATTCTGGTTTACATTATTCAACACTCCCCCTCAAGTTGGGGCAAAAATGTCAATCATGCCCAACTTGACTAAACTAGGATGAAATAGCTTTCCAGATAATCCCTTGGTGACAATATCAGCAAGATGATCAGTAGATTTCACAAAGGGAACACAAATTAGCCATTCTTCCAATTTCTCCTTGATGAAATGCCTATCCACTTCAACATGCTTGGTGCGATCATGATGTACCGGGTTATGTGCAATGCTGATTGCAGCCTTGTTTTGACAGTACAACATCATAGGAAGATGAAGAGGAACACCAAGATCTTGTAACAATCCTTTGAGCCAAAGTAACTCACAAATACCTTGTGCCATAGCATGAAATTCTGCTTTAGCACTAGAATGAGCAACCACATTTTGCATCTTGCTACGCCAAGTGACAAGATTGCCACCTACAAAAGAACAATACCCAGAGATGGACTTGTGATCTGTAGAACTAGCCCAATCAGCATCAGTGTATGCCGCTATTCGTAGGTGACCATGAGGAGATAGGAGAATGCTTTTTCTTGGAGCTGACTTCAGGTAGTGAAGGATACGGAGAACAGCCTCCATATGAGAAGAGTAGGGATCATGCATAAATTGACTTACAGTACTCGCAACAACAGCAATATCAGGATGTGTGTGTGAGAGATAAATCAACTTCCCCTCTAGTCTTTGGTATCGGCCTTTATCAAGGATACGAAGAACAACCTCCATATGAGAAGAGTAGGGATCATGCATAAATTGACTCTCAGTACTCACAACAATAGCAATATCAGGACGTGTGTGAGAGATTAATCAACTTCCCCACTAGTCTTTGGTATCGACCTTTATCAATAGGTTTACCCTCTTTTTCGTTGAGACGAACAATAGCATCTATAGGAGTATCTGAAGGGTGACATCCTTACAAACCAGTTTCAGCCAATAAATCTAGGACATACTTCCTTTGGGAGAGAAAGATGCTTTTAGAGGATCTGGCAATCCCAATCCCAATCCCACGAAAGTACCGTAGCTTCCCTAGATCTTTAATCTCAAACTCTTGCCCAAGAAAGGTCTTCAACCGACTGATCTCATCACCATCATTGCTAGTAACCACTATGTCATCAACTTAGACTATAAGAATAGTGAGTTTTCCACCAACCCTCTTTATAAAGAGAGTGTGATCAGCATTACTCTACTTATAGCCCACAAAAATCATGGCTTTGTGGAATCGGCCAAACCATGCTCGAGGTGACTGCTTCAGCCCATAAAGTGCACGCTTTAATTTACACACTTTACGTTGGTTTTTGTCACAAGAGAACCTAGGTGGAATGTCCATATACACCTCCTCATCCAATTCTCCGTTTAGGAAGGCATTCTTCACATCCAACTGTTGCAATTCCCATCCAAGATTGACTGCACAAGATATCAAAACTCGAACAGTATTCAGCTTTGCAACAGAGGTAAAGGTCTCCTGGTAATCAATGCCGTATGTCTGAGTGAACCCCTTTGCCACGAGTTGTGCATTGTATCTATCCACAATGCCATCTACCTTTTGATAGAGCTTCCTGCCAATTGTTAGGAATACGAACAGAAGAAAGAGAAGAAACAAAAGCACGAAAGGATGGAGAAAGGGAGTCATAAGAAACAACATGGGATATAGGATGCTTGGTGCAAGCCCTGACACCTTTGCTAAGAGCAATAGGTAAATCAGGAGAAGAAACATTACCAGGTGGAGAGGCAGGTTCTGGAACTAGGTTCGGCAATTGAATGGGTACTGGTGCAACAATGGATTGAAGCTGCTTCTGTTTCCTTGTATAAGTCTGCACATTAGATTCATTAATCTTCCTCTAAAAGTCACTAATGGTTTTCTAGACCAGAGTTTGCTCCCCTTGAATAGGAATGTCAACAACATTATCTATGATGGTCTCCTCCTGTATAGGAACCTCTCCCCCTAAGGCAGAGGGAGGACTAGGAGTAGGAGGAACAGGAACAGACTCATTGTAAACAGATTGGAGGGGAGGTTCTATGGTCAATACATCTTCACTAACACTCTCCCCCTGAAGAGGTGGGGACAAATAATAAGAAACAGTCTCATGAAAAACAACATCCATATTGACCAATGTACGTTTGGCAGGAGGATTTTCTCTGGTCGGATCCCGCTCCCACTAGTCCGGCTAGCTGGTGAGCGATTCTTTCGAGCGGGAAGCATTCCGGGCCCTACGGGCGGGCATCTCCCGCAACGCAAGCAACATTGTTCGCCACCACCCGAGAAGCAAAAAGCCCTACTCACTACAAACGAATACACCACAAGATCGAACTGCACTCATGTCTCTCCCACATCAAGTTGACCGCCCCCCTACATAGTGATTTTATCAAATATGTACGTAGGTAGGACCCTCCATTCTGATTGGTAGATTATGAATAACCAAAAAGCCAATTTGCACCGGGTGCACTACGCTTTCCCTTGCCCAGATGTTCGCCTTTCTAACTCAAGTAATGGTGACCCGCCGAAAAGCGTCCTCAGCAGTGAATGTTCACCCCATCTCAAACTCTTTGTCTTGCTTTCTGGGCACCATAGGCTAGGCTGCTCATCGCCTTGTTTGTGTGCTGATCTGAGGATACTTCTTCTAAGGTGCTAAGGATAGCATCTCTTATCTCAAGGTCCTCCTACTGTTCTACCATTGGGCCAAAAAATGGCACGGATATCACGGGCACTGAAACCCCCTCAGTTGTTGCGCTCGCATACCGCCAGGCTGCAAATTAAAACAATTTTGAAATTCACCTTTGCTTCCTGTCGGCCATCTCTTTAGCATGCTGTCTCTTTTCCCGCTTCCAATGCCCTTGCTTTTGCTGGTACCTAGACCACTGGTGTGGATTCGCCCCAATCTACTAGCACAGGATCTAGAGACCAGCCCCGGATCTCCAACTGGGTGGGACTATCCTAAGAGAATGCAGCGGAGACTACGGGGTTCAAGTTTACCAGGGGACCTTGTATCCCTGGCATGACAAACGCAGCCAAACGCCTTCGTGGGAACAATAAAGGAAGAAGAGCCAAGTAAGAGCTCGACAAGGGACTTAGAGACTTAGAGTCAAGAACCCGACTGGGCAGCCTATTAATCAAATAGGCTGCAGTGAGGACAACAACTCCCCAATAAAAAGAAGGAACATTGCGAGCAAACATAAGTGCCCTAGCCACCTCCAAGAGATGACAGTTTTTCCTCTCAGCCACACCATTTTGGGCTGGAGTATCAACATAGCTGGTCTGATGCAAGATCCCATGGGCAGCAGGGTATCTTTGGAACTGACCTTCCATATACTCTGTCTCATTGTCACTTCTCAAGACCTGGAGAGTGGCACTGAATTGGGTCTGAACCATCTTGTGAAAATGCTGAAAACAGGAAAAAACTTCATTTTTGGAGTGTTGGAGGTAGACCCAAATGAACTTGGAATAATAATCTATAAAAGTGACATACCACCGATGACCAGAAATAGAAGCTTTTCTACTAGGACTCCACACATCAATATGAACCAAATGAAATAAGGAAGAAGATCTTTTATTAGAAACTGGATAATTTGAACGTGTCTGTTTGGCCAAGACACAAGACTCACAAAAAAAATCTTCCTTATTACAACTTTTAACTAATGCTGGAAATAAATGGGATAGAGTTCCTAATGGGGGATGTCCTAGTTTGGAATGCCATTGGTGTAATTCAGAGGATTAAGATGCAGGGTGACAGAGCTGAGAAGGTAATGCTTGCGTAGCAAGAGGGTCTCCATCAAGCAGGTACAGTCCACCATGCACTTTACCCGATCCAATCATCTTCCCCGAGTCCAGTTCCTGAAAGACCCAATGGGTAGGAAAAAATGTCACTTTACAATTCAGATTTTTAGTAATACTACTAATAGAAAGAAGATTAGTAGTGAAATTGGGAATATGCAACACAGAAGACAAGGTAAGAGATGGGGAACAGCTAATGGACCCTTTCCCTAAAATGGATGAGAGGGATCCATCAGCTATTTTTACTTTATCCTTGCTAGAAGTAGGGGCATAGGTGTGAAAAAGGCTAGAAGAACCTGTCATGTGATCAGTGGCACCGGAGTCGATAATCCATGGAGTGGAGACAACTGATGCACAATGACCAGCAAAGGAAATACCTGAACGGGCAAAGTGGGAACCTGAGGGATTGGACTAACGGGCAGCAGATGTAGTAGAGGCAGCGGAGGTCTGTAATATACACCGGAGAGCCTGAAATTCTTCCTTGGAAAAACCATTTTCAGCAGTGGGCGCAGTAGTTACACTTTCAGTGTGATTAGCGTTGTTTATAGTCGTAGCACGATCACGTTTGGCCTCAAATTCAGCGGGTTTCCCATGCAATTTCCTGCACTGAGCCTTAGTGTGATATGGGTTGTTGTAATATTCACACTTCACAGGCTCTTTTGCTGAAGCAGCAGATGCAAAAGCAGTACTCTCTAAAGTAGGAATAGGGCTGGAGTCTGCAGCAGCCTGTAAAGCTGATCTCTCAACCGTGAGGGTCAACATCATAGCAGCCCGACGTGTTTCTTCACCGTGAACATAAGAAAAGGTCTCCTCCAATGTGGGGAAAGGAACCCTACCCAAAACTTGCACACAAATGGGATCATAATCAGCATTAAGGCCAGCCAAAAAATCGTACACCGAAATTGGTCCACATAAGTCGATGGCGGTGATGTCGGCGATCGTAGAAGGCTGAAATCGAGCATAGTGATCGATTCTTTGCCATAAACTTTTGAGGACAGCATAATATTCTTGACAGACAACTCCTTACGAGTAGTGTTTTGGAGTGTCTTCACGATCTCATAAACACGAGCACCATTACCCAATCGGCCATAGGTTGCCTTGTGATAGTCCATATCGTGTGGCGATGTCGGAAAGTCTTGACTAGAGAAGTTAGGTTGCATAGAATGTAGAAACGAAGGACATAACCATAGCATCATTAGCGGTCCATCGATCCTTAGGGTTACCCTCTTGATTGGCTGTTTAGAGGTGCGGTAAGATGGCGATAAGTCCTCTACCAGCCACGATTAAAGAGAGTGATCTGGTCCACATGAGATAATTGGTTCCATCAAGTTTAATGGCAGCGACATAGGGGAGGAAGTCGAGTCTTGGACTGACTATCTCCTTCAGTAGCTGTAGTAACCTCAGTCTGGCATGATGATGGCAAAGGATTGGCAGAAAAATCAGAAATAGAAGCTGAATAATAGGGCTAATAATACTCTTGGCAGCAGTAACTTGTGTGAAGAAAAAGGCAGTAGCAAACAGCTCCTCTAAAAAATCGATAAGGCTCAGGGTTTTGAAGAAAACCCTGAAAGAAGAGATCGATTGGGGCTAGGGGTCTTCAAACAATCTGAAAGTAGGTGATAATATTGTCGAGTACTCCTTGAAGCAGTGTGAAGAAGATCTCCAAAGATCAGCCAAAGCAAAGAGGAGAAACCCAAAAATCGATAAAAGTCAGGGTTTTTCAAAACCCTGAAGTGAGATCGATAATGGGTATGGCCTGCAAATAACTTGAAATTCCTGTGATAGTTTCTGTCCAATACTGCTATGAGGGATCTCCAATAGGGAAAATCAGCTTCCAATGCAAAAAGGGGCTCGATCTTCAAGAAGGGGAGAACTCCAAAAAATAGCAGAGACCCAGGGCAGCAGCCTTCGAGCTTGATATGTGATTAAACCATTAGTTGAAGAGGTTGGATTGGGGGCAGCAGCTAGATCGTATGATCACCTCATAAGTGCTGCCCTAGTGAATGAAGAGAACCAAGGAAAAAAGAAGGGAGAAATAGAAGATCGAGTGGAAGAGGGTGGAAGAGAAAAAACGATGGAGGGGATGGGGTTTTGAAAACCTAGATCAGAGTAGTTGGCTTTGATATCATGTTTAAAAAACAGAAAAATAGGAGAATGCTTGAATGATCGATATGATCAAACAAGCCATATATTTATAATATGAAGAGTTACACCCTAATGACAATAATACTCCCAACATAGCCAGCATAGCTAGGCAGTACATAAACATAAAAAACAAAGCAGTAAAAAGACAGAATACCCCCACGGTATTCTGGTTTACATTATTCAATAGTTACATAATCACAGATTACATAGCTTATAATAACAGATGCATTTCATAAATTATACTAAGAAATGCACAATTCACATTGAATCACAGAAATTACAGCAGCAGCCAAAGCCAGCCAGAGAAGAAGAAGCTTCAGACGTTCAGGTAGAAGGAGGGTTTCGGACAAAAGAGGGTTTTCTTGTCCGAAGAAAAAGAAAAGACGAAGAGAGGATTTCAAGGAGGAGATGGAGTAGAGAGGGTTTCAAGGAGGAACACCGGGGTGCCATCAGATGGAGCCACCCAAGTATCCGAAGAAGTATTAAAAGAAAAAAAGAAAAAAGAAAGAAAAGAAAAGAATCCAGGAACTAGAAGGAGAAGAGGAGGACACCGGAAGAAGAAAAAAACATGAACAACTAGATACGAGGAGGCCGGAAGAAGAAGAAAAACAGAAACAAAAAAATAGAAGCCAGAAACAGAGGAGGAGGAGGAGAAGCAGACAGAGAAGAAGGACAAAAAAAAGGAGATGGAGGCCGAAACATACCTGAACGAATCTACCCGGAGGTTGGAGATGTAGCCTCCTTGCTAGACGCCGGTGGAGGTTGAGGCTGGACCGCTAGAGATGGAGACGTCGATGGAGGATGGAGAGGTTAGAAGGGGTTTCGGTTTAAAAGGAAAGAAGAAAAAATAAAAGCACAATACTTACAAGGCTGGAGATGTCGCCGCCTCGCCGGAGTCGCTGGACGCCAGTGATACTTTCTGGGACTGAGGACTGAGGTCGCCACAGTCGTGACTCGGGAGTCGCCGCTGCTTCTTTCTCCTTTTCTCTTTTCGATCAAATGGGTTATGGGTGAGAGTGAGAAGGTGATTCATGAGTGAAATCGATTTAGGTTTTGTTTTTTTTTTTTAAACATATGATTCCATGCTTCTCAGAGTATGGAACAAAACCATAGACCTAACATTATGGCAATTAGAATAACTTAAACAACATAAAAAAAGTTAAAAACAGAAATTATAAAACAAGAAGAGCCTAAGGCGACCGCCCAGAGGATTAGGCGTCCTAAGGCGCCCAAGGCAACCCCTAAGTGACGCCTTAGATACCAAAGCGCACGCCTTTGTGACATACCATAAAGCGTCCACTCGCCTTACCCTCATAAAACCACCTTACCGCCATGGCGACGCCTTAATCACTATGTTCTCCTCTCCTCTCTTGAATCGATCCTTACACCATTTCCAACTTGGTATCAGAGCAGGTCTTTGGTTTGAGAGTCATCCTACTGGTACTCTACTTCCATTTCTCTCTCTTTGGAATCCTAGGTTACAAAGGAGTTCCAAAAGAAGGGACCATTGTGTGAAAAAACTCAAAGGAACTATGAGATAACTTGGAAGAGGTTCATAGGAACATCAAAAGGAGGTATGCAAAGCAATAGGAGCTCAAAATACTGTTCACGTGAGCAGTGATTTATGTGTTGGATTGGCTCTCTCTCTCTCTCTCTCATCTGGCATCTGTTGGAGTTGGGACTTGGTTCATTGAAGTCGCCTTAGGCTTCTGTTTCAAGCCCCCAAAAGCTTGGTTGCATAGGAGGGAAGCCCATGGTCTGCAACTCAGTTTTTCTGCCACTGCTACAGTACCGCCAATTCTGAAAAAAACTGGCTTGGGTCAGTTTTTCTCCTTCGTCTGAGATCTATGGAGGTTGGAACAGGTCCCTTGGAGTCGCCTTAAGGTCTATTTTCAAGCCTATATAGGCTCAGCTGGTAATATCTATCCCTCATTCTCTGCAACACCAAACTTTGCTGCTCTATTTTACTGCCAGGTTTGGACTGTCAGTGTTGTGCGTGAGTTATTCAGTGGTTGTCTGTTGTTGGTTATAGTATGTGAAGCTTTGAAGTTAAAATACAATGGATTCCTAAATTACCCTTATTACATAACTCTAACTATGGCTCAAGGAATGTGTGAACTCCTATAGTTGAGATGGCTGGTCCAAGAGTTGGGATTTGATTCTGAGGCACCTATGAGACTCTATTGTGATTTGTGATAACAAGGCTGCCATAAGTATAGCACACAACCTCGTGCAACATGATAGGACAAACCACATTGAGGTGGACACTGGACAAACATTTCATCAAGGAGAAGATTGACTCTGGCTACATCTGTACTCTTTTTGTTAAGACAGGCGATCAATTGGCTTACATCTTTACCAAGAGGCTCATCCCTATTCAGTTTAGTGCCCTTTTATGCAAGCTGGGGATGTATGACATTTATTCTCCAGCTTTAGGGGGAGTGTTAGAGTTTATGTAATAAGGGTAGTTTGGGCACTAGTTTAGTATCTTATTGTCTTATGTTGTAATTCTACTTTTTCACCTTTTACCTCCCTAGGGAGATGTATGTAATTCTCACTTCATGTTAGAAAATCAAATATGAGAGAGGAATCTTCTCTTCCTAACTTTTGGCTGCACATCTTCTCTCTTCCCTCCAAATCTTCTCTTTTCCTCCTACCTTCTCCTCTCTTCTCTTGAATCGATCCTTACACCATTTCCAACTCTTTGATATCCCAGCTCAGAGGCAAAACCTTCTCTGGGCAGGGAAGGGAGTAGGCTATATAGGGGCGATTCTTAGGGAAAGGAGGGGAGCTGGGGTTGCGACGGCGAAAGACTCGAAGGGGAGGGGGGCAATAGGCTGGGGCACAGAGGGGAGCGATCTAGTCTTGTAGTTAAGGCCCAAACGAGGGTGGGCAAGGAGAGGAGGGTTGGAGCAATGGGCTGAAAGGGAAAAATTAGCAGGCCCATTAAGCCCAGAGGGATCAGCCAAAGAGGAGGGGGAGGAGAGGTGTGGGCATAGAGGGAAAGGGAAGAAAAGTAGGGACCATAGTGGAGCCCACGAAAAGGGTAACGCAAGGGGAAGAAGAGAGAGGGGGGAGAGAGGGATGAGGGGCCAAAAAGGGTTTCTTTTGCTCTTTGAGGAAATTGGTAATCCCCAGGCTCAAAGGGTCAGGCCTGGGATAGGACACGATGTCGATGGAAGGGTTCAGTGCCAACGCCTCAGAAGGAAGAGCAGGGATGGCAGGAGCAGTAGAAAAATTAGGCAAAGTTTCCAAGGGGAGGAAACGGTTGTGACCAGCAGCCCTAAGGCCATCAGAGACCAACGGATAGGAGGGAGAATCGAGGGGAGGAGACCGGAAGGGGAAGAGGCGGAGACACAGTGGCGAGCAGAATTTATGAGTCCGACGCTGGCGACGACCTCGAGAGGGGGAAGAAGAGGGGGCACCATCACCACCAAGGGAGGAGATGATGGGAGGGGGGTAGAGGGATGAAAGGGACTTATGAGAGCCTAAGATAGGGTTACTAGGGGAGGCGATGGCAGGGACTAGAATTTGAAGGAGCGATGGGATCGAGGGGTTCAAGAGAGGCTGGGGGATGGTTTCAGAGGTAAGGGAAATGGAAGGAGGAGAAGGTAGGGGCTGGCATATGCTAGGGAAGTGACCAAAGATTTTGCTGGAAGCACAATGGGGGGGGGCAGACTAGTCGAAGTTCACGGGTTGCTGGAAGGAATATCCTTTGTTATCAGTGAAGGTGATAGAGGACGGTAAAGGGACATTCGCGGTAACTTCGACGTAGATTCTGGCGAAGGCGAGTCTATCTTGTGTCTTTGTTCTTTCATTTGAGTAGAGAGGCTTCCCAAGGACAGAGCCCACCACGCTGAGTCCATCCTCACACTAGAAGTGAAGTGGAAGCCGTGGGCCCGTGGCAGAGAAACCCAGAGAGGGATAGAGCTGAGGTCGAGTTTGTTGAGTTGCAGGTATCGATCGCATTGCTTGAGGAAGATTGGTTTCTTACCAACATTCCATGGACCACCTTCGAGAACATGAGATTTGTCAAGCTCATCAGAAAATTTGAAGATAAAGAAGCCGTTATCAATGTGGTTAGAATCTTTTGGATCGCCCTAGGGTGCACTTTAACCCCCTATGGCCTTGCGCCAGGTTTTAAGAGTTTGTGTGCCACAACTCACTTCTCCCTTGTTCATTGAAGCTGCGGTTCCCCTGTTTTTCACAGTTTTTTGGTGCTGTTTGGATCTTCAATTAATCCTAACCTTGCCACCTGATTATCTCAATTGTCTCAGGCATTATTGCCCTCTTTATATTGATCCTTCGACTGCAATTACTGGCTCATCCATGGCTCCATCAACTATTAATTTCAGTTTTTCAGATTTCTGGGTTGTTCTCTCAAAATTTCTGGCGGGAAGTTTTTTTGGAATATCCCTAGCTCTGGCAATAAAGTTTATTTGAAGTTTTAGGGCATTCAAAGATCTTTATATACTGGTCACTCGACCTAATTTTTTGGCTGATTTCAACCGTTGCTTGTTCCTTTTAGTTCCCCCCACCTGCAGTAAGAATCAGGTCAGAATCCACAATGTAGGCTGATAATCCTGAAAACAGATTACTGAGGTGGAATTGAATTTCTTTGAGCTGTTTGCCTTATTTGCAATTGAATTTTTTTGACTTTGGGTGTTAACCCCACTTTGTAAGTTTGTTTCTTCATCATGTCTAGGATCAGTGGATTGAAAGGGGTTGTTTGGAGAAGTCCTACCTGGGAAGAATAGTCTCTGTTTGGGTAGAGTGGTTACTCCCCATTTGGTTTAGGTATCATCCCCACTTTTTCATGTATTCCTACATTATGTCAGTTGTTAGAGGATGAGCCCACGTTCCACCCCAAAGGAATGACAGAGATATATTCAACTGTGACCACCGTGGGAAATCTGGACACACTCGAGAGAGATGTTGGATACTTTATGGTTGTTACCCTAGTATGCATGGCAGCAGGAGAGGGGGAGCCAGAGCCCACACTATGATGACTGAAGTATTCAGCTTCCACTTTACATGCCTCTACATCTGCTCCTTCCACTGCCTTTACGTGGGTCATTGATTCTGGAGCCACTAACCATTTGAATAGCATATCTCAGTGTTATGATTTCTACTCTATCTGTTCCGGTAAGGAAAAGGTTAGGGTTGTTGATGGTTCCCTTGACTCTGTTCATGTTCCTTAGTTTAACGCTAACCTTTTATCTGTGAGCCACCTAACCAAATCTTTGAATTGTTGTCACTTTTTTTTTCATTTCATTATGCTTTTCAGGATTTGCTGACGAAGAGGATTATTGGCAGGGGACGCGAGGAAAATGGACTCTACCTTTTTGATCCAGGAACATCCCCTCTACCTACTATTCAGTCCTATGCGTATTGGTGTAGTGACAACAGTTCCGTTGACTCTGTGATGTTGTGGCATCAACATATGGGCACCCTTATTTTGGTGTTATAAGAAACAAATTGCTACAATTGTTTTCTTCTATTCCCTCTTCCTATGTATTTCAGTGTGAACCTTGTTTGTTTGCTAAACATTATCGTTCTCCTTATCCTTACCATGACAATAGATTCATCGTTCGCTTTTATATTGTACATATTGATGTTTGGGGAATTTTTCCCACTACTTTATTTGGTTATCGTTATTTCGTTTCCTTGATGATTATTCCCGGTCCACTTGAATTTTTTTGCTGAAACATAAGAGTGATGTATATGACGCCTTTGAAAATATTCTTTCAGCTGGTTCGTACTTCGTTTGAAACTAAAATCAAAATTGTTCGTTCTGGTAAAGAAGTGGTGGCCTCCAAAACTTTTCCACTGATTCTGACATTATTCATCAGGTAGCTTGTGTTGACACACCCCAATAGAATGGGGGTAGCTGAGAGGAAAAATCGTCATTTATTGGAGTTTAAAAGTCTTTTAATTGGCATGCATGTTCCAAATTGTTTTTGGTTTGAAGCTCTTCTTACAACTGCCTTTTCAATCAACCACATGCCCACTAAATTTCTTGGCTCCAAATCCCGTCTTGAAACATTTTCTCCTTAGACATCTGCTTTCTCTCTTCCTCCCAAGGTATTTGGGTGTGTCTGCTACGTCCGTGTCAATAAATCTGCTAGGACTAAGCTTGACCCCATGACACTCAAATGCCTTTTTCTTGGATATTCCTCCTTTATCAAGAGGTATAAGTGCTACCATCCCTCTTCCCGAAGGCGACTTCTCTCCAAAGATGTTACCTTCTTTAAATCTATACCTTTCTTCACTACTTCTCATCAGCATCCTCTTTATGGGGAGAATAGTGGGAATGAAGAGGCTGTTGATATCCCTTTCCTTCCACCTTTGCGTACTTCTCCATTTCTGTTTGATATTGGGAAACACAAAGAAGGGGTTGTTATTGATATTGATGATCAATCAAGTGTTGATTTTGACAATACGAAGGAGTTAAATGTATACAAAAGAGGTTGTTGGAGGAAGAAGACCTGCCAAGAGTCTTTTTTGGATCCACATCCTGAGCTCCATCCTCCTCAGTCAGGTGACATCCCTTCTCTTCCTTCTGATTTAGACATTCCTATTGCTGTTAGAAAGGGGAAGGGAGTTTGCATTAATCCTATTTCCCAGTTTGTTTCCTATGATGTCCTCTCTCCTTCAGGTCTTGCTTTTACTATTGCCCTCTCCTCTGCTTTCATTCCCAATAATGTCACAGAGGCTATGTTTGACCCAAAGCGGAAGCAAGTAATGTCTGAGAAAATGATGGCTCTTGAAAAGAATGGTACTTGGAAATTGGTAGATCTTCCCAGGAGGAGAGTTCCAATTGGATGCAGGTGGATATACACAATGAAGTATCGGTCAGATGATGCGGTTGAGAGGTACAAAGCAAGGTTGGTGGCTAAGCATAATTCTATAATTGTACGGGATTGACTATCAAGAGACATTTGCTCTTGTAACTAAGCATAATTCTATAAGGGGTCCTCTTATCATTGGCAACAAATAGAGATTGACCACTATATCAGTTGGATGCGAAGAATGTTTTTCTCCATGGTGACTTACAGGAGGAAGTGGACATGCAACCCCCTCCTGGCTTCAAGTTCCCTTTAGCGGAAGGGAAGGTGTGTCTTCTCAAGAAGGCCTTATATGGTCTAAAATAGTCTCCAAAGCTTGGTTTGAGAGGGTCAGGCAGGCTAATCTGAAGAATGGGTATTCACAGAATCAAGCTGATCCTTATTTACCCTGTGAGGTAATGGTACTATTACAACCCTTATTGTCTATGTTGATGACATTGTAGTGATTGGAGATGACAGAGCTGAGATAGCTAGGTTGAAGACCTACCTGGCTCAACAATTTGAGATTAAAGATTTGGGTCCGTTGAAGTATTTATTGGGAATTGAAGTGTCAAGATCCAAGAGAGGAATCAACATATGTCAAAGGAGTTTGTTCTTGATTTGTTGAAAGAGATAGGGATGTTAGGCTGCAAACCAACAAGTTCTCCTATTGAGCAGAATCACTGACTCACTTAGATATTTCTTATGCAGTAGGAGTGGTGAGTCAGTTTATGCATGCTCCCCAGAGTGAGCACTTGGATGCTGTATACCGCATTCTTAGATACTTGAAGTCCTCTCAAGGGAAAGGACTATTGTATGCCAGGCTCAATCACTTGAGAGTCGAAGGTTTCACAGATGCCGATTGGGCTGGATCCATCTCAGACAAAAGGTCTACATCTGGTTATTGCACATTTGTGTGTGTGTGGGAGGGGTTTAACTTAGTCACATGGAGAAGCAAGAAACAGCCTATGGTAGCTAGATCCAGTACAGAAGTAGAATTTTGAGATATAGCTCATGGAGTTTTCGAACTCATGGTTGAGACGATTGGTCCAGGAGTTGGGATTTAACACTGAAGGACCTATGCGGCTCTACTGTAATAACAAGGCAGCTATAAGCATTGCTCAGAATCCGGTACAACATGACAGAACAAAGCACATCGAAGTGGACCTGCACTTCATCAAGGAGAAGATAGACTTTGGTTGCATTTGTACCCCTTTTGTGAAGACTGGTGGTTAATTGGCACACATGTTCACCAAAGGGCTTACTTCTCTCTAGTTTGAGACCCTATTATGCAAGCTGGGATAGACTTCTGTTCAATTTGAGACCCTATTATGCAAGTTGGGAATGCATGACATTTATTCTCTAGTTTGAGGGGGAGTGTTAGTTTATGTTGTAAGGGTACTTTAGGAACTACTTTGTTGTCTAGTTGCCTTATATTGTAAGTTGATTTGTTACCACTTACATCCCTAGGGAGGTGCATGTAATTTTAAAAACAATGACAACAACAAACTCATCCTTATTCGAACTTAATGGGGTCAACTACATGGATACAACCAAAACAAAGCAGAGAAAATAGAGTTCTGACCAAAAAGGGAAAGAAAAGATGGGGATAGAGATGAGAAATGAAAAAAGACAAATGAAAGTTGGGAAATAAATAGAAAAATAAAAGATGAGAGATAGTAAGAGGAAAGAGGCATAGCCCAGGACGTCATAAGAATCTCAACTAAATGGGGTCTACTACATGGATCCTTGCTCTCCAATAGGCTCTATCCAAGGTCATACTTGGTACAAGACCTAGCCTATGCATGTCCTTCCTCACTACTTCTACTATGGTCATTTTAGGCCTGCCCCTAGCTCTTTTAGCTCCTTCAATCGGAATCATTTCACTCCTACTTACTGGGGCGTCCCTAGTCCTCCGTTGGATAGGACCATACCACCTTAAACGACTCTCTTGAAGCTTGTTATTGACCGGGGCTACTCCCAAGTCCGCTCTTATACGGTTATTTCGTACTTTATCCCTGTTTTTGCATACATCCATCTTAACATCCTCATCTCTGCTACACAAAGCTTCTCAATATGACACTTCTTAACTGTCCAACATTCTGCCCCATACATCATGGCCGGTCGTACAACAGTCTTATAGAACTTTCCTTTAAGCTTTAAAGGAATACGTCGGTCACACAGCACTCTGGACGCACCTCCCCACTTCATCCATCCCACTTTAATTCTCTACGAAACATCATCCTCTATGTCACCTTCTTTATTTATGATTGACCCCAGATATCTAAAATAGTCACTAGACTCACTATGCGGTATCTCTCTTTCCTCAATTTGCACCATATTAGTATCCATCATAGTGACGGAAATTATACATCATATACGCGTCTTCCTTCTACTGATCTTAAAGCCTCTTATTTCCAAGGTTAACCTCCAAAGCTCTAACTTATAGGTAATCCCTTCTTTTGTCTCATCCACCAAAACGATATCATCGGTGAAGAGCATACACCACGGGACCTCGTCTTGAATGCTCTTGGTTAGATCGTCCATGATAGGCGCAAATAGGTAAGGACTTAAGGCTGAACCATGATGTAACCCAATTGAAATTGGGAATTCCTTGCCCCGACCTCCCACAGATCTCACACTAGTCACCACGCCATCATACATCTATAATGGCATCCACATATTTACTTGACACCCTTCTCTTCACTAGCACATGTTGGATTAGATCTCTAGGGACTCGGTCATAGGCATTTTCCAGATCAATAAAGGCCATATGGATATCCTTCTTGCTATGTCTATATTTTTCCATGAGCCTCCTTAATAAGTAAATAGGTTTTGTAGTGGATCTATCTTGCATAAAACCAAATTGGTTCGTCGATATATGAGTCTATCTTCTCAAACATGCTTTAATAACCTTTTCTCACAGTTTCATAGTGTGACTCATTAGCTTTATACTTCTATAGTTATTACAGTTTTGGATATCTTCTTTATTTTTGTGGATCGAGACTGCAATACTTCTCCTTTCATTTGGCATCTTCCTTGTGTTCATAATCCTGTTAAACATATTGGTTAACCAATAAACCCCACAACCTCCTAGGGTCTTCTATACTTCAATTGCCATCTCATCTAGGCCTGGTGTTTTGCCTGCTTTCATCTTTCTTAAGGCTTCTTTAACTTCCGCTACAGTAACCTTTCGTACATATTTATGACGTGTGGTGTCTTGTTGAAAAATGTAATCGTGTAGGTCATTTCTACTCGACCTATCTCCATTTAGTAGGTCACAAATATTCTCATCCCATCTCTTCACAATGTCCTCGTCCCTTTACCAAAAATCTTCTGTCATCAATCTTTATACACTTCACCTAATTGAAATCTCTACTCTTCCTTTCTCTCATCTTAGCTATCTTATATAGAGTGTTTTCTCCTTCTTTTGTTTTTAGGTTGATATAGAGATCCTCATATTTCTTTGCCCTAGCCATCCCCACAATCTTCCTAGCTTCGTTTCTTGCATCATTATACCTCTTTTTATCCTTTGTTTCCTTAGTCCTTTGCCATGTTTTAAAACATACTTTCTTGGTCTTAATAGCTGCTTGGACCTCATCGTTCCACCACCAAGTTTCCCTAGGGGCCTGACGACTACCCTTCGCTTCCCCTAGCACATCTTTGGCAACCATCTTAATACAACATTGTGAAGAGTTGTATGCAATATCTTTCATGTTATTAGTGAAGTAATATAAGTGTGGAGGAGATATCTCTCCAACACACAACATTGCACCATCTTTTCTCTTCTTCTCCAACCTTCTACTTTCATCTTTCTCCTTGTTCTTTTACATTCTTCAACTTCCAACTTTGGAAACATAGCATTTTTGCCCCTTTGAGTTGCTTCTTTCCTAATCTAAATGTTAATGCCTTTTGAGCATCCCTGGACTATGCTAAACCCTTTAATGAGTTAATGATGGATCCACCAGAGGCTCTCTTAACCATCTTAAACATAGTTGTTGAGGCGTCGCCTAGGAGACGTCTAGGCGTCCAGGCGCCTTGGTTGCTTTGTTGATTTTAAGTATCTTAACGTATCCGCCGATACTAACCGATATGTATCTTATTTTTAGGGTACCGTTACGATACCTAAAAAAGTATGAACTGTATGGGGTTGATATGTGAACCGATATGGTTGATACTTGTCGATACACTTGTTACATCTCTTATAAACTATATGACTCGATCATTGACTCAAAAGTCAAAACTTTTACCAAGAGCTCCTGTAAGGCATTGTAATTAATTTTGTTTTGGCAAAATCAATTTGATTCCTTGTTTCTACTGCCAAAAGCAACTCTATTAGTATTGATTTCATCATCATTTGGTAATTAAACAACTCGCAATCAAGGATCAAAATCATCTTTACACAAAAATATTTTTATATGAAAACTTTGAATTTTTTGCTCCATTATTGTTTTTTATTGTCATTTTTTGCAATGGGTCACTAGGTTATTGAAAACCAACCTGAATGATTGCATCAAACAAGGTTTTCTTTTGCGATGAGGTGTGTATCTAAACCCTAAATCTTCCCTAAACTGAAAATGACTTTTTTTTTTTGTATTAGTGCAGAGTAAAAAACTTCATCCTTTATACATAATCAATTGAATGCACTTGTCTCGTACTTTTTTCTCCTCTTTATACATGATATATTTTACATATTACTTAATTATTATGTTTTATGCTTCAAAACTGTATTTCGCATGTATCCTAAACATTTGCATGTGTATCTTTAGTGTATCTTGTGTTGCGCCTCTCCGATACAATATGATACATCTCTTAAAATCACCTTTCCACTGGCGGCTAACTGAGTCTTTTTCATCTTTAATGCATGCTTTTGCAGTTGCCTGCGTTGGAAGTTGATGACATGCCTAGTGATAATTATGGTAGGTTTTCTAACAGAGGACGTGGTTCACGAGGAGGTTCAAGAGAAAGGGCGGGATTTAGAGGTTCCCGTGGTTTGGAAGGTGCTTGGGATTCTGATGACGAGGATGTCCTCCGGCGCAAAGGCAGGAACTACAGAACTGACGACAGTTGGTCTCGGAACTCAAGAAGGAATAATGATAATTGGCTAATCAGTAGTAGACAATCAAATCGTTCATCATCTTTTGGGAGTAGAGAAAGGTATTTATGCCTCTTTCCCTGATACTGGCATACATATTTTCTAGATATCTTTGTGTGTGTGTGTGTGTGTGAGAGAGAGAGAGAGAGAGACCTTTTATATAAATTAATTCAAATCCTGTGGACCTGTCTGGCTCGGCTCGTATACCTTTTCTTTTTAGTCGAAAGGCCTCTCTTCACGGGGTAAAATTGTGCTTATTAAACATGTTTAAAACTTTTGATCGCTTTTTGGAGGATGGTTAGGAGATTCTAAAAATGTCCCTACAAATCTGAATACATGGAAAAGAAGGTTATGTGAAAAGAAGTCATAGAAAAGGAATAGCTGTCTTATTTTCAGGGCGGGTATACAGCCATATAGGTATCCTTGCCTTCAAGTTCAATTTCCTTTCCTGTCCTCCAATGCTGCTCTGAATCCCCTTGGTTCAATATTAATATTTTATGGACTTCTCCTTCAAGGATTAAGTCTGTCAAACACTTGAACTCCATCTTCTTCTTCACTATCATTCCCCACTCCATCTCCTTCGAGGATCGACTTACTTAGAGACTCAAAATTCATTTGCCCCCTTCATTTTCAACTACCTTCTCTGTGAGAAACTTACTTGGAGTTGAGACTTGAGAGACTCTTGTGACTTACCCATGATTTCCTGATTAGAAAGAAACCGCATGTCAGTTTTTAATAAAAAACTTTGCAATGCTCTACATTTAATGAAATTTAGTAGTAGTCTTTTATGAATATCAATTGTCGATTTGATGCAAGAACCATGAGGTCTAGGCAAAATGAGACTTCTCCAGTTTTGCAGCTTCCCTATGCCCAGGTCTATGAAAAATGAAAAATCATGTAAAACACTGCCCCCATGTTTAATGCTGGATCGGTGGATCCTCCTGTTCCAACCGATCTGTTCTATTTCTTTTGTAGGGGTAAATGAGCCTATACTCGCTGGAAGAAAAAAGAATAATGGAGTGAAGAAACAAATAAGGCCGTAAAACACTGAAATGAGGACTTTTAATATATATATTTTTTGGATGAACAAAAAATTCATTACCAAAGGAAAGGAAAGGGGGGGGGGCGGAGAGAACAAACAAACCACGAACCAATTACAAGTCCTTTCCTTTACAAAGGGGAATGCATGGGCCTGAAAAAAGGAAGGGGAAGAACCCCAAGCACCCACAAACGACTGAAAGGGAGGCGGCGCACATCCAGGAGGAGACCTAATCACAACTCAACAAACAGACCCATTTTTAAAGAAAGCGCATGAACCATGGGATGGAGAAGCCACATAAAATGCAGGATAGCCCACCATATCACAATTAGTTGTCTCGGCAAAGTATATGACTATAAATATCCATACTGAGGCAAAAGTTTCTCATTACTGGGCAAGGAAAAATCCAGGTGTAACCGCTTTTTGGGATAAGGAGGGTAACTTTTGTCGCACCGGAGGTAGACACGAATGGGGGGATGAGGGGCAATAGAGTGCTGGAGGGAGTCCGGGGGATAGGGGTTGAGCCACTATAAGCATAGAGGGGAAGGGGCAGCATCTGGAGGGGGAGGAGAGAAGGTTGGCAGAGGGGAGTAGCACGTAGGTGGCCCTGAGCTACTTCAGAAGGGGAGGGCTAGCGGGAGTTGAGAGACAGATGGGCTATAGGGGTGGGCTTGTTGGACTAGGGTAGGGGTAATATGGAAAGGTAGAGGAGGGGCATGATTGGGCTCATTGCAGAGAGTAGAAGGGGTCGATGGGTTGGGCCTGAATTAAGGTTTGTATTATTCAAATAACTCAATTGGCAAAGGGTGAGATTTGAAGGTTCGAGAACAAGGCTGGGCCCCACCCTAGATGGGTACGAAGGAGTGGTAAGAAGAGGGGGAGAGGAGAAGAGGAAACGATGTTTCTGTTACCAACAAGAGGATCAGAGGAAACCGAGCCAAAAGGGCAATTCGCAAATGGAAGTTGCGATAGAGAAGCTTGAGGTTCTTGCAGGGGAAAACAATCAGTGGTTTATGCCGCAAGGAGAATCTGCCATAGGTTCTGCAACAGCCTCGGGAATGACTTTATCTCATAGGTAAGAGAAACGATTTGAACCATCAATCCCTTCCACTCTGTAGGGGCAATTGTCCAGTGTGATGACCAGACGGACAGCCTGATGCTGGTTTCTCACGGATTCTTTGAGGAGAGCAACATCTCGAGAAGCAAGAGGGACCTAAGTTGTAACGGCTAGGAGGAGGCAAAGTCTTGGGAGCAGAGCTGAGGTCTCCATCAATGTCAGGTTGCAGAGTTGAGGATCTATTGTTGCCAAAGGTCCCTACTAGGTTATTGACCATCGGTAGGGACTAACGGTCCACAAGGTGCCCTATTGGAGAACCAAATGGCAGCTTTTCTCGGATACACTGTCTTCTCCGATGATGGTTTCTTGCCCGGCCATGACTTGGTGAACGAAACTCAGAAGAAGGGTTTGTTCCATGGGAAGGAGGTGGAGTGGGAGGAGGGTTAAGATGTGGGGTGGTGGTTCATGGTCGCAAGGATGGCAGAGTCATCATGGACAACACCATTAAGAAGAATGGGAGAGAATAGATTGGAGTCGTGACCAAAGAGTTTGCATACCAGGCAGTTTTTGGGGGGGGGGGGGGTGTCCATTCTTGCTGGAATGAGAAATTTTCACCATGATGGACCGTAATGGATGTTGTGAAGGATTAATCTGTAGAGGCCTCAACGTAGATACGAGCGTAGGCTGGGCGGTCTTTCCTCTTGGTTCTAGCATCGGAGTAGAGAGGGGTCTCAAGGATAGAACCAACAATGTTGAGGCCTTCACTGGAATGAGAAATTTTCACCATGATGGACCGTAATGGATGTTGGCAAGGATTCATCTGCAGAGACCTCAACGTAGATACGAGCGTAGGTTGGGCGGTCTTTCCTCTTGGTTCCAACATCGGAGTAGAGAGGGGTCTCAAGGACAGAACCAACAATGCTGAGGCCTTCACTACACCTGAAGTGAAGGGGAAGTCCTGGAAGCGAGATCCACAGAGGAATGGTATTCAGATCAACACAATGCAATTGGAGTTGTCATTTTCATTGACGGAGAAAAATAGGTTTCCGTCCAACTTGCCATCGTCCTCCTTCTAGTGCTTGTAGAGTTGGAAATGGTGCAAGGATCGATTCAAGAGAGGAGAAGAGAAGGTAGGAGGTGAGAAGAGAAGAAGAGAAGATGAGGGGAATAGAAGAGAGGAGAAGAAGAGAGATGGAGATGTGCAATCGAATGTTAGAGAGAGAAGATTCCTCTCCCCTATTTGATTTACTATCATGAAGTGAGGATTACAAACACCTCCTTCGGGAGGCAAAAGCTAAAAAAGTAAAATTACAACATAAGATAACAAGATACTAAACAAGTGCCCAAACTATCCTTATTACTTAGACTCTAACACGTAGCTTATAGTGTTCATCAGAGAACTTGAAGATGAAGAATCCATTATCCATCATATATGTTTCTATATTTCCTTGTAATCTCCATTGTTTCGTGAGGGAAAGCTTGACGATATGAAATGGTGGTTGACTTCCAATGAAGTGACCTTCCAGGGAGTTAAGCTAGAGAGAGGCCTCATCATCCAGTAACCCAGTTGGGCAGTGAGCTACCTTGGAGCTTCCAACGATTGAAGGGGTGACAGAGCGTGGAAGGAGGCCTTCCCAGGAGGGACAAGGTGCTTGGCTGAACAGAGCACTCCAGGTCAAACCAAACTGGGGAGGGATAGCTTAACGCAGGGGGTCAAGTAGACTATTGGGAAGAGGGGGGGCCTGGGTGGTGACGGCACCACAACGAAGATGCCAGCCATGGAGGCTGACGGTCACATGGGCTGAGTAGTCAGGTAGGAAACCAGACGGGAAGCCAATGACCACTTCTATTTATAGGTGAGGTCGTGATGTAGTTGCATGTGCATGGCTGGACCGGTATGACCTGATCTGGAAACCCAGATCAAGATGAACCACATCCAAACTGGACGGTTTCTGGTCCAATAGGGGTTGGTAGGGGTTAATATTGTATTCTTTTATTTTATTATATTTTGGAAGTTAGATAATGTTAGATAGTTTCCTAGTTTAGTTCCAGCTTCTGTTTTAACTTGTGATTGGGAGTCTTCCTTTTTATATACTTAAAAATCAACCGTCGATCAGAATTGAATATTGAATGAGAATTTGTGATTGAATTATCGTATAGAAGTGGATCAACATGTGGCCAGGTTGGTTGATCATACTGATGTAGATTCATCATCAAATAGGGCTTGTTTCATTGGGAATAAGTCTAGGGTTGGGTTACATACATGTTGGGCCTTTGATCCCATGGGTTTCTAATGTAATAGGCCACTTTTATGGGCCTAAAATATGGGTAAATAGGTTGCATACGGGATTAGCTCCCATACTTAGTTTTATTTCCATACTTAGCTTTTAAATTGAACCGGTTCAACCAATGGTTCAATTTAAGTGATTTTATTAGTTTTTCTTTTAGTTGTTTAATTAGGCTGGATTAGGACTCTATTTTGAGTCTATTTCAGTTTCCTAGTCAGTTTAAGTAAGCTAATAGGTTAGGTATAGGATTAGGTCTTTCCTTTTTAGTGTCTAAGTCTATTTTTGAGTTTTCTATATAAGTTTGTAAGGGAGACCAGCATTGGATATGAATTTGATTAATAAAAACTCAGCTTTATGCTTGCTGCCTTTGTTGCTACTGTTACTCCTTGAGAGTGTTGAATCCTTGGGGGTTTATCAAGGTGGAAGGGATTGATGGATCTCCAATCGACTCCTTGCATCGTGAAGATCAGGAGGGCCGCTACTTATCTCCTTGCATCGTGAAGATCGGGAGACCCCATTGTTCATCTTCAAAGCTGTTGCCATTGAAGATCTCTTCAAATCCAGTAAGTTTGAATCTGAACTTTGTTTAAACCTTCTTTTTCTCACTCCTACCCTAACTAGGATTCCTCCATAACTTCAAATCTGTCCATCAGTTTCAAACCAAACTTTCAGCATACATCCCTTACATCATTATTGACACTCGATCCAAGTTTCATCAGCGCCCCCATACCCTAAACCCTAGAATCCCCTTTTCCTACCTCCATTAGGAATTGTTTCAAATAACCTTATCTTGCTGTCCAACTCATCTAACCTACTTCCATTCACTCAAACATCATAAAACCTATACCATTAGACTTCCCTACACATGCCTATCATTACCATATAAGACAACCCTAACCTAAACCTAACTTGAACCCTAGTTTTGCCCTAAATTACTAAACCCTAACCCAATCGGCCAGCCTTTGTGTGTGACCCCATTACCCTGGCTCCTAGTAGGTCTCCTACCTATCTAGGACTACATTACATCCCCTTCCTCCTGCTTCGTCTGTCCTCAGTATTATCTCTCTTCTTCCTTCTCTCAGGGATGACCTGTCTTCCTCCTTCCTTTCTTTAGTTCTCCCACTAATCCATTCTAATCTTCTTCTTCCTTCTTTCTCTTATTTTCTCTCTTTTACTACTGTTTGTTTTATGAAGTTGAAGAAGCAACTTCTGAAATTATAACCAAGACCCTATACTTGCTGCTATTATGTAAAGCTCTTATATTGTTTCTGTTTTAGCTCTAACCTGGTTTTATAATTCCAAAAAAGGCCTTGTTCTTGAACCTTAATTACAATTTTATCCTTAACTGGTCCATTTTCTCTTAAGGTGATGAACAGTTGCAGAAGTTACAAAATTCCTACTGTCTTCTATTTTGGAAATTTCATCATTTTAGTGGACCCCTAGCGACAGCCCTCCGCCCTACCTTCAGGCCCAGAAATTTCTCCACATGGCTTGGCCCTGAGCTCTCATCAAAGCCGCCCTTACTTTGGTGGGCCCTTTCGCATTTTCATCTCTAGTATCTTGCTGTTCTCTCTATTGTTTATTGGATTTTGTAGATCTTTGTTCTGTTTTTCATCTTGCAATGACTCTTTAATTGGGCCGATTATTTTTTAGTAGGGAAAAGTACTAATGCAGTTACATCAATGGAAGAAAAACTCGACCAAAACCTGCCGAAACCACCGAGTTAACTCGGTTTCTCAGGTTTCCGAGACGAGTTGGAGGGGGATTTTATAAAATCCCTGGATTCGACTAGGTTTCGATGGTTTCGATGGTTTCGACACATATGCCCATCGAAACTAGGGGAAACTTGGCTTGAAACTAAGACAGACAGGTAGTTTTGCCAGAAACCAGGACAGACACTTAGTTATGTCTAATATCATTTAAGTATATGTCAAAAATAGGCAGCACAACAAGAATCAGGGCAAAAAAAAAAAAAAACCAACTTCTGGGCCTCGAAACCAAGATTCGAGTTGGCCTGGAGAAAGTCCCAGGTTTCGACCGAGATATGGTCGAAACCGAGACGAACTCGGTTTTTGGCTGGTCGAAACCTAGTCGAAACCCGAGTTTTAGAACCTTGGTTACATCTCATTTCAAGACTCATTGATGCATAACAAAATATACCAGAGGGTCTGCTGCCTATTTAAATTTTTTGAGACTAATAAGCCGATGATTCAATTGAGTAATGCCACATCACATCTTAATACTGTAAATTTAAGTGAAGAAGAAGAAGAAAGAGAGAAGAAGAGAGAAGGAAGGAGAGAAGCTACACAATTGGGGTTGCAGCCGTGAGTCTAACTGCTCCCAAAACATAATATTAAATAGGTTAAAACAAAATAACACCCAAAGACAAAAATACCCCCAATAGAGGAATCGTGAATAAGGGCTGACGCTAGCCTATTCACGACTCCCCCTTACTCCTAACACTCCCCCTCAAGCTGGAGCATAGATGTTAATCATGCCCAGCTTGGTACAAATGTAATTCACTCTCATACTTCCCAAAGACTTGGTGAACAAATCAGTAAGCTGCTCCCCAGTGCGAATATGGTGAGGGGAAATAATCCCTTGCTGCAGCTTCTCATGAACAAAATGACAATCGACCTCAATGTGTTTCGTTCTCTCATGAAACACCGGATTTTCAGAAATATGAATAGTAGCCTGATTGTTACACCACAACAGTATAGGAGAATCATCACCAAATCCAAGTTCAGTCATCAACTGTTTAATCCACATTACAAGTGCCATGAGCCGTAGCCCGATACTCCGACTCTGCACTAGACCAAGCTACTACAGTCTGTTTCTTGCTCTTCCATGAAACTAGGTTCCCTCCAACAAAGACACAGTAGCCCGAAGTAGACTTTCGATCAATAGGAGATCCTGCCCAATCCGCATCAGTAAATCCTTCAATCCTTCTATGACCATGATTAGAATACAAGGGACCACGCCCTGGATCCTTCTTAATATATCGCAACACCCTTATAACTGCCTCCCAATGATCTGTCCTAGGGGCGGACATAAATTGACTCAGCACACTGACAGGAAAGGAGATGTCAGGTCTAGTCACAGTCAAATAGTTGAGTTTCCCTTCAAGCCTTCGATACTTCTCTGGATCATCCAGAACATCCCCATCCTCTGCCATGAGTTTCACATTTGGATCCATAGGAGTATCCAAAGGCCTAGATCCCAGTAATCCTATCTCTGAAAGTAAATCAAGCACATATTTTTGCTGTGAGAGCGAAATCCCTTTCCTTGATTGAGCTACCTCAATACCCAAGGAGTACTTTAGTCGTCCTAGGTCCTTAGTCTGGAATTGCTGTCCCAAATATGTCTTCAAGCTTTCAATACCTAAAGAGTCATCCCCTGTAATAACAATATCATCTACACAAACTACCAAAAATATCTTCCTTGCATCTGATTGCCTGAAAAACTCTGAGTGATCACTCTCAGACCGAGTCAAACCAAACTCCAGCACAACATCTGTAAAGCGGCCAAACCAAGCTCGCGGTAACTGTTTTAGTCCATACAAAGATTTCCTCAGCTTACACACCTTACCAGACTCCCCCTGAGCAACAAAACCAAGAGGTTGCTCCATATACACCTCCTTAAGGAGGTCCCCATGCAAGAACGCATTCTTGACGTCTAGCTGAAATAACGGCCAGTTATGTATAGCAGCCAAAGAAATCAAAATGTGGACAGAAGTAATCTTTGCAACCAGAGAGAAAGTATCCAGGTAGTCCACGCCATATACCTGGGTATAGCCCTTGGCAACAAGACGGGCCTTCAACCGAGCCACAGACCCATTAGGATTAACCTTCACCACAAATATCCAGCGACAACTGATAGCAGACTTACCAGAGGGTAAAGAAACAAGATCCCATGTCTGATTGTCCTTTAGAGCAGATAACTCCTCAGTCATGGCAGCCCTCCACCTAGGGTGAGCCAAGGCCTCTACCACTAACTTAGGAATACGATAACTATCAAGAGTAGACAAACAAGCAACAAAAGAAGAGGACAAACGAGGATAGGACAAAATGATCAATAGGGTGTTGGGTACAACTTCGAACCCCCTTACGGGTAGCAATAGGAACATCAAGATCAGAAATAGGAGGGGCAGTAACAGAGGAGGAAGTACCTGAAGTGGGATCTGAAGGCGAGGATAACATGGTAGATGGTGCTGCCTAGGTACTGTATCTCTCCATAGGTGTAATGCGATGTGTCGGCTCATCAGGTGGGCGACGACGAAAAACAGGCAGTGGTTTTGTTGGAGGTGGCACCGGAGGCAAAGGATCCTACACAGGAGAAGAAATATTGACTACATAATGAGGGAGATCATCGTCCATCTCTGAAGTAGGCAGCGAGGATGCAACAAATGGAGTAGATTCAAAGGAGACATCAACGGTAACAAAGTACTTTCGCAAATCAAAAGAATAACACCGATAACCCTTTTGGGTTTTAGAATACCCCACAAAAAGACATTTAAGAGCTCTAGGATCCAACTTAGAGCGACCAGGACGATGATTCCGAATAAAACAAACACACCCAAAAACACGTGGTGGTAAGACAAACAACGGATGGGAAGGGAACAACAAAGAATATGAAATGCCACCACCCAAAACAGAAGAAGGCATGCGGTTAATAAGATAACACGCAGTCAAAACAGCATCAGCCCAAAAAACTTTAGCCACTTTCATCTCAAATAAAAGAGATCGAGTAACTTCCATCAAGTGTTTGTTCTTCCTCTCAGCTACACCATTTTGTTGAGGTGTATCCGCACAAGAGGACTGATGAATGATCCCATGTTGAACCATAAACTCATTAAAGGGAGCAGAAAAATATTCTTTTGCATTGTCACTTCAAAGAACTTTCAAAGAAGTAGTAAATTGATTCTAAATTTCAAGCACAAAAGTACAGAAAATGGGAAATAATTTAGAACGATCCTTTATTAAATAAATCTAGGTAACTCTAGAAAAGTCATCTACAAAAGTGACAAAGTAACGAAAACCCAACACAGAAATAACAGGACACGGACCCCACACATCAAAATGAACTAAAGAAAAGGGTTGGGCAGCCCTGTTACTGACTTGAGGGGGATAACTTACACGGTGAAGTTTCCCAAACTGACAAGACTCGCACTGCAAACTAGACAACGATTGAAACCGACTGTCTAAAATCTTCAAACTCTACAATGAAGGATGACTCAAACGACAATGAATCTGATGAGGAAGTGCCACACTAGAACACGCCACAGTGGATGCATCGTCAAGAAGATACAGTTCCCCAGATACGCGACCTCTACCAATCGTCTTCCTCGATTGGAGATCCTGAAACTCACAATAATCAGGAAAAAAGGTAACCGAACAATTGTTAGCTTTGGTAAATTTTTGAACAGATAATAAATTGAAAGGAAATTTGGGCAAGTAAGAAACGGAAGACAATGACAAAGAGGGGGTAACATGCACAGTGCCTGTACCCCAAACTTTAGCAAGAGACCCATCGGCTAACACAACATTGGAAGAAGATTCACGAAATGAAGAAAAAATACTTGATGCCCCAGTCATATGGTCCGAAGCACCTGAATCAATGATCCAAGGACGAGAAGTAGATGATAGGCATTCAATAGCATTACCTGGCTGAACTAGGGTAGCAGTGGAGAACTGAGATGACTGAGTAATCCGCTTATAGTCGTCATCAGACATAGTCACTGTTTTACCCTCAGGTTTAGAAGGAGGGGTAACCACTGGATCACTGCTGGCTGAATTTGCAAACTGAGGTGGTTTACCATGAAGCTTCCAACAAAAGCGCTGAATGTGACCAATTTTGCCACAATGATGACAAGTGCGTAGCTGTCCTGAAGTCTTTGAAGTACCGGATGTGGGTGCTTTACTGTTCCCTGACCCACGACCACGGCTACCACCACTGCTGCCTGTACCTGTCCCACACCACTGGACCCACGGTTGGGAAAGGCTGCAAGGGCTGAACTCTCATTACCATGAGAGGAATGTTGGCTGTTCTCACGAGAAACCCGTAAAAGTCTTGAAAAAGCTTCTGAAAGTGTGGTGACTATATCCCCACCGAGGATCTAAGACCGTACTGGCTCAAATTCTTTTCGAAGTCCACCCAAAAATACCATAACAGCTAGCTGCTCTCGCTGTTGCTGCATCTCTTTCACATCAGATGTGATAGGAAGAATGGAATTCAGCTCCTCATATAGTCACTTGACTTCAGCAAAATATTGGGTTACAGTCAGAGTCTTTTGATCCACTTTATAAAAAGCCTGGGACAGGTCATAAATTTGAGACAAGTTGTCCTTCCCAGAATAGAGGACATTCAAGTAGTCCCATAACTCCTTTACTATGTCAATGTGAGTAACCAGGTCTGCAATCTGATTATCCATTGAGTTCAACATCTGACTCAATATTCTTGCATCCACCGTATCCCATGCCGCATCTCCTTCAGACTTTGGCTTTGTGAGATGATCCTGTTGATCACGCCCCGTCAAGGCCAATCAAACCACCTTTTTCCATTGCTGAAAATTAGAAATCCCTTCAAGTTTCCTTTCGGTAATACGATGAGAAGAGGAGGACAGCTTAGTCACAGTGGTCTTTGCATCACCCATGCTTCACTACACAAATTAAATCTTCACAGAGAAGTCCCGGACAGATTGAAACAGATGGACAGCAAACACTTCTTAACTTGCAAACACTTCTGAAATTATAAACAGTGCTAAAACTGTAGGACCAGCCAGCAACAAGCCATAACCACCCAACAATAAAATCACAAAACCTGAATTGATCTCAACCTTGGCACATACCAACGATAAAACCACAAACCGAGACCTAGTTCTTGTGTATAGTCATGAACTAGTCTCACATAAAACCACAAGACTGCAGCAAAGGGTGCTGTATCCCCTTTAAGATCAGATCACGAAAAATCCCAAAACTTCAAGTCTTCAAAACCGCAGGCTTGTTCAAATTAAAACACAGGAACAGAGAAAGGATTAAGGATGAACGATCGACTCCTACAGTCCCTGCTCTGATACCATGTAAATTTAGTGAAGAAGAAGAAGAGAGAAGAAGAGAGGAGAAGGAAGGAGAGAAACTGCACAATTGGGGTTGCAGCCGTGAGTCTAACTGCCCCCAAAACATAATATTAAATAGGTTAAAACATAATAACACCCAAAGAAAAAAATACCCCCAATAGAGGAATCGTGAATAGGGGCTGACGCTAGCCTATTCACGACTCCCCCTTACTCCTAACAAATACTTTTCCATATTTTTTGTCCTTTCATTTATTTCTGTTATTTGATATAATTGCTGAGGGAATAAATGGGGGGGGGGGGGAACGAGGTTATGATAAAATATGTAACGACATTAAAGGGGAAAAAAATGTGAGAAGGGAAATAAAGACAAGAGAAAATTATTGATGTGGCTTTGATCATTTGTCTTGGGACCATTTAGTCTAAACAAATCGAGATAGGTGTGGTTGACCCTCTTGGAATATTTTTCCGTGCACCCATTAGCCCAAAAGTTGAGATGTAGGTGTATTAGTACATCTGGAAGGTTGGAGATGATTTGTTATTGTTTAAGGAATTTGTGCTTCCCTTGCACCATTTTTATAACAAATGCAAACCTGATGACTGCTGATTTGTGTACAATAGAAGCTTTGGAGGGGCATGTTTCAACTGTGGACAATCTGGGCATAGGGCATCAGAATGCTCAGACAGACAAAGCTACTAGTCTTTTTGTTGGTACATCAGTTCGTCAAAAGTTGTACAGCCAAACACCAGCTGGAATGCTGTAGCCTGACATGCTGTATTATGGTGCAATTTCCAGTCACTGGTTGTTCAACAGCCCCCCAGCGATTGAGAGATGAAACTGCAAGGAGTCAAACCCCTCTGGTTTTTCCAATCTTGTTGAAGATGTCTGTACTTTGAGCTTTGCTTCGCTGGTTATAGAGTTATTTGGCTTCTCATTGTGTGGCATATCATGAGAAGTGCGGAAAAAAAAAAAAAATGCCCCTAACTCATATGGTTGTTGTTAAGAATTGTCCTTGTCTATTTCACTTTGTACCACGAGCAGCTATGAACTGAAAAGGCACTTTGAACATCTTCACTGTTTTTCTAGTACTATATTTGGTTGCATCACAGGGAAGACTCCGCAAAAAGAAAATCTACAGGAAGAGTGAGTTCCCTGTGTTGCTAGGCTGCATTTGGATGGACGAGAAAAGTGAGCAAGGGATTGCCCACACATTGTTTCCCACCATTTTTGTGGAATGAAATTTGGGGGCTTTCCCGCACTCTATTAATTATAAATGTTATATAGTTTTCGCACACATTTTGATTAGATTTGTTGTGGGATCAGTGATCTTGGTACTGCAAAGTGTAGATCCTTGGGATTAGTGTGGAATACCAGGGGTATTTTAGTCACATGTCCTTAGGTGTAGGGAGTGAGTTGTGACAGTTTTTCACATCAATTCTCACTTCTATTAATTAGTTGTTAATTTAGTTTTCAATTCTACAAATTGTTTTTCAAAATCACTTTCACATCATCTTAGTAGATTTAGCCTTCCAGTTCCCTGTGGATTCGATCATTTCTTACCATTGCCCTAGCTGTAATTTATGGTTTATTTTTTCTCTTAATGACACAATTAGACATGCCTGACAACACTTCTGTTTCTGGGCCATGTTTCTATTCAAGAAATGATTTTTTTTATTTTTATTACTGGGCAAAAAAATGCATTTGGTAATGCATAATAATTTTTATTTTTGGGCCAGAAAAGAAACAAAAACGTGTTTATTATGCACAATAATTCTGTTTCTAGAACTTCTATAAATTTTTTAAAATGCTATTGAATAACCAAAAATTTAGTGGAGGTGGTGGTGGTGGCGGTGGTGGCAGGGGCGGTGGTGGCGGTGGCGGTGGCGGTGGCGGTGGTGGTAGTGGAGGTGGTGGCGACGGCGGGGATGGGGGTGGCAATGATAGTGGCGGTGGTGGTAGTGGTGTTTTATTTTAAACATGAAATTACTATTGTGCCCATCAAAGTAGCGATGTGCTCATTAAAGAGCAACTTCCCCCTTTTTTTTTTTCTTTCTGGTACAGAGAAGTTTCAAATTGGAAGTTTTTTTTTATTATTATTTCTAAACAATTTTTTGTTCCGGTTCATTTCTAGGAACAAAAAAATTAACCACTATTAACAAACGGATTTCTCTTATTTTTTTGTTCTCAGAATCAAAAAACAGAGAAATAGAAAAATAAAAGTGTTATCATGTAGGCCTTTACAAGTCCCTGGTGGCTTCCGTTTTCACTTGGGCCACAAACAATGTTTACTTCTCTGAAACCGATCACTGTCATTGGAACCACAATACCTTTTAGCTCGCAGTAGGTCATCATTCGGAGCTTTGTTTCCATGATTCCAATCCTAACTTCATAGCTCATCATTGTAGTGAAGGATTTATGGCTATTTAGCTGTTTGGATCGTCTCTGTTTGGGGCTTATTTATTTCCTCTCCAAAATTTTAATTTTGACCTCTTATTTTTATTACAACGATTCATAGAGAGATCTCTCCCATCATGAGTAAAGGGTTTGTGAAAATCTTAATGGGTTCTATCATACCTGAAGAAAATGGTTGAGTGTGGAGAGTGCAACGAAAATGGGTTGATTCAATGCTCTATTAGTTGTTAAACGATACTGTGATTCTATCATACCTGAAGCCACATTAAAAGCTTTTATTGGATTTCTTTACACCTGGATACAACAACTAGTGCGAATGGAAAAGAACTTAATTCAAGTTCACAAAATTAAACATCATAGAAAATGAATTCCTACTCTTTTGAATGTTTGGAATCCTATTTTCAATGATCAACAAATGATGGTCGGTATCGGTACCTAGAACGCGAGTTACCCTGCCAGAAGCCATGGGATGAGAATGCGTTGGGTTCGTTGGAGAGCATTGGTTGAGACATTATACATTTCAGATAAGAGTTGCAGGTCGTCGGAGCTCTACCTTCTCTTCATTCCAATCCAAATCGGGGAGGAAGGGTGTTAGGGTCAGTAAGGTTAATTGAGTTATTGCCCTTTTTATATATATATATATATATATATTTTAATGCAAAGTTGCAAGAAAGGGGTTGAAGGAATAAGAAGAAAGAAGGAAGAAGGGGTAAAGTTGCCTTTTACATTTCAAAACTAATACCTCACTAACACCGTCAGCCTTCAGGGGTGCTAATGTAATTGTTCAAACAATGGGTATGTGAATGGAACATGTTTGTTTGTTAAGTAGGGGGAGTAGAGCTTAGATCCTCCCCAATGACATTTAAGCACCAAAGTTGATCTCACACCATCCATGGGGTGTGGTCCCAAGAACTATTTCGGGGTGGGGGGAATTGACGACGAATGCCCTCTAAGATTCATCTACTAAAGACATCAACTTGACATGCATAGGTGAGAATACAATTGCATATAGAAAGTGGTTTAAAAGCTCATCTAATCTACTTATATGTCCATCTTATAGATGGTGTACGGTGTAGCTCTAAAGGGTATTTCCTTGTAGAGAGTTCTTCAATAAGGTGCCTGCTGTGCTATTCCCTTTGTTTGTCTACTCTTGGGGGTCACTTTCAGCACATTTGTGTCAATGCTGGATCAAAGAGGCCTGATGACAAGTAGGAAGATGATAATCCCAGGTGCACTGAGAGGGGGGGGGTCAATTAGTGCCTTAAAAAATTCTTTCAAATTCAATCCCGTAGTAATAACAATCACACACAAAGATTGGCCGGGGCAGTCCCGTAATTATCAATCTCACATACACGTCCACCTCGCAACCACTGTGTGGCTAGGTCTACCAGACAATGCACCACTACTCTGCAGCAAACACACTCCAAGAATACGAAAACAAAATAACAAGCACACAGTACACCAAGTATACGTGGTTCGGCTAAGCTGCCTACATCCACGGAGGAATACCCGTAAGGGTTTCGTATTTCCTCAAATACTTAATTCGAATTCGATTACTACAATAGCCCAAGTGCTACAACACTTGCTTCTGACCCCGCAACAAAGAAATCTAGGGCTACAACCCCAATCCAATCAAGCCCCAACTTGAATGGAATTACAATATGAATATAAAAATTCAATTACAAGTCCCTCCCAATAACATGAAAAAAAATTAGGATTCTTTCAACATGAATCAAACCCTAAATATCAAATAGGAGTTGTGAAACAAAAGATTACCTCTCCCTGAGTAATCCCATGATTAACCCACTGCTTGAAGCCTTCCTGATGTCGTGCACGTTCTCCAATGTTCAAAGTAGCATCTTTGATTGTTCAATCAAGGTTTTTCACAGTTTTTGACGTTTTTGACATTTTTCTACTGTTTCTCACATTTCCACTATGTTCTCCTTGAAAAATTATGCAATTTCAAAAAAAAGGCAATTGATTTGGACTCCAAATGAGAGTGATATTGCCTTCCAAAGTTGAATGATACAAAAATGGCAAGTGGAGGGCGAAATTGTAATATTCTGAAATATTCGTGACAATCGGCAAGGCACGACCTGCATAGCAAGATTGGCTGAGAGATCACATTCCAAAAATATGGTGACAGCTTGTTTCAATGAGATCTTGATTCGATGTAGTGCAGCTGTACCCAATACCATAGAACTAGCCAATGGAGATGCGCCCGTTTGGATCAATAAAAAATGACGTGATGAACAACATCCAACAGCCACCATGATTCCCTAACTTTATAAAACAATGGGAAACGTCTGTCTCCAGTAGCACTTAAAAAAAAACGACCAAAAAATTTGGCTAAGTATAAAACCTTTTGCCTATTCCAGATTTGCTCTGTTTTCGCGCGTCAACACGAAAACAACTGTAACTTTTCTGTCGGATACTAAAATGATGCGAGACCAGTTGCGTTAGAACCGTGACTCGACGAACCTTGTTTCTCATGAAGACTACTTCACCCATAAATGCCATTAAACCTTCCAAAAATGACCTTAAAGTTGCTGCCATTGCATGAACCTGTGAAATCACAACTTTAACAGTATGAAACCTTCACCTGCTGCTTCGCCTCTTTGCCAAACACTATATAAGGATTTAATATGCTTTTAAATGATGTTCTTCAAGTGCGGGTACCCCTGTAACCCTACCAAATGACCAAAATACCCTTATAGTTATGTAGGTGACTGTTTGACCATTTCAGCTCTTCCAACTCATCAAATACCACTGCCACATCACCAATATGGATAGTAAGTTTGCCAACAATGACAACACCACTCCAACAAATCTCAGTTGACCCAGTTGACCAACAATCTCCCCCTTTGGAATTGTTGGCAACTCTTTGCACACACACCAACTTCTCCCCCTTTGACAATAAGTACAAAGGGTCATGGAAACTCCACCTATCCAGAAGCTCCCCCTGTATACATGCCTCCTACTGCGCAACTGGAGTGACAACTCCAAGTTTATCTCAGAGCTGTGCAAAACTCTCCTTGGGGAGTGGTTTTGTGAAAATATCGGCGACCTGTTCTGATGTAGAGACAAAATCCAATCTCACCTCATTAGTTGTGACTTTCTCCTTCAAGAAGTGATATCGGATATCGATGTGCTTTGTCCTCGAGTGTTGTACCGGATTCTTTGAAATATTTATTGCGCTCAAATTATCACACATGTTAGGAATCGGTTCAGAACTGTCAATGCCATAATCTGCAACTTACCTCTTCATCCAAATGACTTGAGTGCAACAAGCTTCCGCTGCAATATACTCTGCCTCTGCCGTAGATAATTAAACAGATTCTTGCTTCTTACTGTGCCATGCAACAAGGCTTTTGCCAAGGTAGAATGCACCGCCACTAGTGCTCTTCCTATCATCCACACTACCTGCCCAATCCGCATATGAAAATGC